>NC_134862.1:29420030-29707530 GCF_049852395.1 Peromyscus maniculatus bairdii | reverse complement strand
TCTCAGAAAACAAAAAGCAAACAAACAAAAAAGGAAAATATTTGCGTGGTGGTTTGAATAGGAATGGCCCCCATAAGGCTCACATATTTAAATATGTGGTCATCAGGGAGTGGTACTACTTGAGAGGGATTAGGAGGTGTGGTCTTGTTGGAGGAAATGTGTCACTGGGGATGGGCTTTGGAGTTTCAAAATCTCAAGCCAGGCCCATGTCTCTCTCTTCCTGCTGCCTGAGGCTCTAGGTATAGAACTCTCAAACTACTTCTTCAGCATCATGTCTGCCTAGGTGCTTCCATGCTTCCCAAAATGAAGGCAATGGACTAAACCTCTGAAACTGTAAGCCAGCCCCAATTAAATGCTTTCCTTTACAAGAGTTCCTGTGGTCATGGTGTCTCTTCACAACAATAGAACACTAAGACAACTTGTCTGGAGGACAGGGTCACCTCTTATCTATACTCCCAATATCTAGAAAGCAGTGAATAATATGGGATTTTTAAAATGAGCAGTGATTATGAGGACTATTTGTATTAATGTTTAATTATAAAGACTCAGATAAAGGTTAAGTGACTTATCATTAGCAAATTAGTGTCTAATGAATAAATGTATCTACACACATTGTATTTACATTTGGGGGCAGATAATAATCTTACACTAGGCTGTTGATGTTATTTAATTTTTCAGTCACAATCTGAGGTTCCCATATTTTAAAAATCATATAATTAAATATATGTTCATCTTGGAGCTCTGAGAAGGCTCAATGGTTAAGAGCATGTACTACTCTTAGAGAGGATCCAAGTTCATTTCCCAGCACCCACATCCAGCTGCTCACAACCCCCTGAAACTCCAACTCCAGAAGATATGACACCCTCTTCTGGACTCCACAGGCAACTGCACTGATGTGCACATACATACAGATACAGTCACATGATCGAAAATAATTTTATTATTATTGTTTTTTATTATTTTTTATTTTTTGTTTTGTTTTGGTGCCTGTCCTGGATCTTGCTCTGTAGACCAGGCTGGCCTCAAACACACAGAGATCCGCCTGGCTGTGCCTCCCAAGTGTTGGGATTAAAGGTATGCGCCACCACCACCCAGCTGAAAATAAGTTTACAATGTTTATCTTGGAAAGTCATTAACCTTCTCCAATATTTAAACTTACTATAATGGCCCCAAACTGACTGGCAGTGAAGACCCTGGCACACAAATTAACGGACACCAAAGTGCCTACTCATCAGAACCTGTGACTATGTGGCATTACACAGCAAAAAGGACTTTGTAGATGTAATTAAAGACTTTGAGATATGGGTCTTATCCTGGACCACCTGGCTGGACCCAATGCAATCAGAAGCTCAGCTTGTTCTCCTTTTTATCAGTTTGGCTCACCAGCCCATGGAGTGGTGCCACATATTCCTAGGATGGGTTTTCACAATTTAATTAATCCAGTATAGAAACCCCTCTCAAGCAAGTGTAGTGGGCCACACCTTTAATCCCACCACTGCGGGGAGAGGGGGGCAGAGGCAGGTAGATCTCTGAGTTCTAGATCAGCCTGTTCTACAGAGCGAGTTCCAAGACAGCCAGGGCTATGCAAAGAAATCCTGTCTCGAAAAACAGGCAAACAAACAAACAAACAAACAAAAACAAAAGCAACCAAAAAAAGAAAGGAAAAAAAAAAGTCTCTCACAGATCTGCCTAGAGGACTGTCTCTTAGGTGCAGCAGTCTTCCAACTGGACCCAAAGTCAGCTCATTTGGGCTAGTCTAGCTTGCCAGCTTGCCCGGATCCTGCCTCAGAGAGGGGCCTCCACACCCACCCAGAATTTACATGGATGTTGGGGGATCCAAAGTCTGCTTTTCATGCTCGCTTAGCAAGGGCGTTATCTACTGAGCCACTTCCTTGGCTCTCCCACACATCTAAAGAAATGAAATACAACATACGCAGTATGACCTCTTGTATCCACGGGAAAGAGATATACAATGTTTACCTCGTAGCAACACAAAACGCATTCTAGAAACTTGCACAAGAACTATTAATAGTGCTCATTTTTAAGGAGTGGCCCGGGTGTAAGAAATATATATGCGTGTAGAGTCCCGAGGCCTTTGGGTGTTTTTCCTTACAGCAGCTGTCAGCTTTCTTTGTGAGACAAGATCTTTCACTGGGGCCTGAGACTTGCCAAGTAGGCGAGGCTGGCCGGCCAGTGAGTCCCAGGGCTCCTGCTGTCTCCAGATCCCCAGAGCTGAGATTATCAGCACCCAACAACTGAGGTCCCTTGCCAGACTATGATTATGAGGTCCCCTACTCATAATCATTTGAAAGTCTGTATACCTTGCCGTGTGTGTGTGTGTGTGTGTGTGTGTGTGTGTGTGTGTGTGTGTGTTCATGTGACAACCATACTCAAGAAAGCCATCTGCCATAGTGCCTTTCGTTGGATCTGGCCAGCAAACCTTAGGGATCTGCCTGTCAATGCTAGGATTATAAGCATGGGCCACCATCCCTAGCATTTTTATGTGGGTTTTGGAGATCAAACTCAGGTCTTCACATTTGGAAGGAAAGTACTTTACTGAGGGCTTTACTCCAAGCCCTGAAAGTTCATGTACCTTGTATGCCTCACCTCAGAAGTTTAGACAAGAGAATTAAGTCATTCTTAACACGGGTATGTTTTAACGTTAAAACTCATGTCACCTTGAGCTGTTCCTAGCAAATGGAGTCTAATTTTCCTCGAGCATCACCTCCTTGGATGTCCTCATTGACCCCAAGGTGTTTCTGTCTTGTCTTTGTCTCTGCCTCTCCTGGTACTGGAAATCAAATCTAGGGCTCCGTTCATGCTAAGCAAGCACTTCAACATCAGCAGTGTTTTTATTACATGTATTTTGTGTGTGGTGCAATTTTGTGCCACAGCATGTGTAGAGGTCAGAGGGCAAGTTGTAAGAGTACGTTTTCTGCTTCTACCATGTGGCTTCTAGGCTAGAACTCAAGTCAGCAGACTTGGTGGCAAGCACCTTGACCCACGTAACCATGTCAGCAGCCCAGTCTTCTTTACACACACACACATATAATTTTTATTCTGAGATAGGGTCTCACTAAGTTTCTCAGCCTGGCCTTGAATTCACTCTGTAGTTCAGAAGTTAGGGCTTGAATTTGTGACGCAGTGTCGGGTTGCTCATTTATTTCAAAGGGATCCTTCCCAGTTATTGATGGTAGGGGAGCTTACGAGTCAGCTGTAATCAGTCAAAGTCTCTCCTGCCCTGTTGTTGCATGGAGCCACTGCCAAGGCCCGGGTGGCTGGGCTGGGCTGGGCTGTACAGGAGAGAACAAACGCCTGTTCCCTCCAGGGCCTGGCTACCCAGGGTTAGAAGTTCTGCCATCAGCCACTAAGTCTAAAAGGCCCAGTCATTCTTGCCTGCCAACCGCTTCCAAGTGCGGACAGAGCCCTTGCTCTTAACCCCTCGAAACAGAGCCAAGGGCAGACTGCAGACACAGGAAAACATCACAGTCAGGAGCGGTGGCTGCCAACATCCAGCAGTGTTTGCCAGTTCTAAGTTGAAAGGAAGAAGTCTTGCTAACTCCCAACTGTTTAATTACCTTAATTAAGTTTCTCAGGTGTATAGTATTAGATTAGGAATGAAATCCTTATTCACAAGGTTCCTATATCTGTAAAATGTAAGCAGTATACAAAATGAACCAAAAATGTAAAGTTTTATTAATATTATGTATGTAACATGATAGGTAATGTTTTCCTGAAATTAAATTGTCTCTTAGGGTTAAGAGTGTGAAACTCACTGCTGCGGTTGTAACTAGGGTCAGATGTAAAGTCAAGTGCAGCGTTTGGTTGCAAGGTTATCATTAGATGGGTCAGAATAGGCATTGAAATATATTAAATATTTTAAAGGATATAATTAAAATAAGAGCATAAATGTATTTTTTTTTTATAGAATTTGCAAGTACAGGAGCATTTCATCTGCCAAGTTCATACAGGGCCCTGGAGTCTCTGATCCCACCCCAAATATAGTGGATTAGAACCAGCTTCTTACTAATTGTTTTTGCACTTTAGAATGTGTTGTGTGTGCATGTTCCTGTACACATGTGCTGTGATGTGCATGTGTTGTGGCAGGCCCGTGGATGTCAGATGTCAACTGTCAGGAATCTGTTCTTTCCTTTCACCATGAGGCTCCTGGGACTGGACTCAGGTCATTAAGTTTGGTATCAAGTGTCTTTACCTGTTGAGGCATCTTGCCAGCCTAGAACCTCCACTTTAAACAAGATGTCTAGGTGATGGCTATTCAGATTAAATTCCTCATTGAGCAAATATAAACATGGGACATGGATGAAAGGTTTTTTTCTTTTTCTTTATTTTTTTTTTGTGTGTGGGGGTGGGAGACAGGGTCTTGTGTTGCCCAGGCTAGCCTCAGATTCATTATGTAGCTGAAAATCACTTTGAATTTCTGATCCTCCTACTTCCATTTCTTGAGTGCTGGAATTTCATGTGGGTTTTGGTTCTGTTTTGTTTCGGTTTTTTTTTTTTTTTTTTGCTGCTGAGGATCAAACCCAGGGTTTCATGAACGTAAGGCAAGCGCTCTACTGACTGAGCACACAGCCTGTAAAGCAACTCCGTTCTCCTCCTTTTCTTTTTCATCTCTTTGACAATTACTTGCTCCTTCTTTTCCAGGGCTGCAGGAAGGCAGTTTTAAGATGAACCTAGAATTCTCTAGGAATGCTTGTAAGTATTGGTAACTTCAAAAGGCCCATCTAGGTGACTTCCACTGCGGAGGCTCCCTTCAGGAAGTTCCTCTGTTTATGGGTAGGCAAATACATAAGAGACAGAGAACAGATTATGGCCTGGTAAAGGTTTGGGGAGGAGAAACTAGAGAATGAGCAGCAGGCATGGGATTCCTTTTGGGGGTAGCGATAATCAGTAGTGATAGTTCTGAGGTAGAGTCAGTGGTGAGGGCAGTACTCCTGGGAATGGCTAATGTGCCTGGATTTTTATGGGTGCCCTGGGGAATCTGAACACAGGGCCTTATGCTTGAACAGCAAGCATTTTACTGATTGGATTTTCTTTCCAGGCCCGATTTCTGTATTTCTTTGAAACTCTATCCACTAGTGATTCAAACATTTTGTTCTTTCCACCGACTTCTATTTCCCTGCCAGGCAGTGTCCTCGGGCATTCTGAGGGCTACGGAGATGACTAAGGATTTTGCCTTGGGTAGTTACAGTGATCAGATCATGGACTATGAAGTATTGTGCAGGAAAATGAACACGTGAAAAACACCAAAGGGATGTTTAAACCTACAGCTATCTGTGTCGCAGAAGGAAGGAATTATTTCTTACTGCTGAACTCTGGTGGATTCTCTTTGATCTTTTGTTGAAGGGATCCTGACAGAGGTGAGCTAAGGAGCATTTTAGCAATACCATGAACTAAGGATTTCAAAATGGAGAGCTGGAGGAAAGAACACATACTTAGGGAAGAATGAATGAGCACAGGCTAGAAGTGATATGGCTGTGTCCCTCCTGCATTCTGAGACAGGGTCTTACATAGCCCAGGCTGTCCGGGGACTTACTGTCTAGCTAATGATGTTCTTGAACTCCTGATCTTCTTGCCTCAGCTTTCCAAGTGTCCTAATGCTCATCACCAGTTGGACAAGAAAAAGTAGGAGCAGAGTGCTGTTTTCCGACGTTTTGCACACATTTTCCTGATTGGTAAAGTCATTTTGTTGACATGGAGAAAAGATAAGCTTTGCAGCATGTGGGTGCTGGGTACTGGGTGCTGGGGATGGAACCCAGGGCCTTGTGCGTATACTAGGCAAGTGCTCTTTCCTCAACCCCTGAAAAAACATCATCATCATCATCATCATCATCATCATCATTATTATTTTGGTTTTTTGAGATGAGGCTGTCCTGAAGCTTGTCCTGTAGACCAGGCTGGCCTCGAACTCACAAGAGATCTGTCTGCACCTGCCTTCCCAGTGCTGGGATTAAAGGCATGCACCACCACTACCCAGAGAAACAGTTTTTATAAAGATAGTCTCTGGGTGGGGGGGTACAAAGATTAAAATCAAGAACCAACAAGAAGCCTTGCCATAGAAAAGGGCATTGACACTGCCCCCTACCCTTGCAAAAAAAGAGTCAAGGACCTTCGAGATGGGTCAAAGGGTAAAGGAAAGGAATTTGCTACCAAGTCTTGGGTTCAATCCCTGGGACCCACATGGGATTACCAACTTCCAAACCTTGTCCTCTGACTTACACACACACACACACACACACACAATCATGTTTTGGGTATATACAAAATAAAGAAATGTGGAAAACTAAAAAAAAGAGGCCGAGGAAATGCGAGGGTACTCTCAAGCTCATGCTTTCCTCATTTCAGTGGGGGTCACCCAGTCCATAGGAATGTCCTTTCATCAGCAGGTTTGTGTCACCCAGAAAACATTAGAGTATACCCCCCTCAAAGCCCTGGCACGATAATACCAACTCTCCTTCTCAAAATGAATGACCGAAGTTGATTTTAAAAAGCAGTGTTCCTGGCACATGGAAAGCACCCATCCTTTGTTTTACCCAGGAACGCCTTTTGCTTAGGCTTTGTTTTCGAGAGCCTCTATTTAGGAGGAGAAATGATGGAAAACTGCACTTCAAAGCCTCTACCCTCTATCAGCACTCAGTTGGGACAACCTGAAGCCAAGAGGTCGAGTTTCCCCACTTTGCGCGGTCCCCTTCTTTTGTGTCCCTGGAGTCAGTAGGTACTCCGGGGAAGAGGGAGGAGGGACAGGGCTGACAGTCGAGGAGCCAATCCCGGCCTGGCTATGGGGTGTGGACACGGAGCCACGCCCTCCCCTCCCAGCCCGCTAAGCCCCGCCTCCCTCGCACCTGCGAGTGCCTGCGCTCCTAAGCAGGCGCCGGCGCTCCCAAGCCGGGTGGGAGGGGCGGGGGCGGGGGCGGGGGCGGGGCCTCACCTCTCGCGAGACCGCCTCCTGTTGCTGAGGCCGCCGTTCCGGGCCTCTGACTGGCCGGCGGCTGCGCAGCCGCCATGTTCGGTTGCTATGCTGCGGCCTAGGAGACGGGGTGTGCTTGCGGGAGGAGGAGGAGACGGAGGAGGAGGCGGTGGAGGCGAGGGAGGAGGAGGAGGAAGGAGAGGAGGAGACGAGGGAGGAGGGTGACCGAGCTTCTCCTTTGCACTCTCACACAGAGCCGCCTCCCCGGAGTCGCCCGCCGCCTCACGCCGCGCGCTTTCCTGCTCCGCGGACGCGACATTGTTCTTTAGGACTCCTGGGACCTGTCAGAGATCGGGGCTCCGGGACTTGAAAGAGACGTGACTCCGGCCCGCGGGCCGCGTGTTAGGGGGGACGACGGGACCGCGGCACTTTCGGGGCGCGTGTGAAGGGATTAGCTCATCTCGCCGCGAGGTGCGAGCGCGCGCCTCCCCGCGCACGCCGGCCCCGCCGCAGCCCCGCAGGATGACGGGGTGCTGGCGGCCCGCGGCCGTGGCGCGGCCCCTGTGGCGGCGGCTGTTCGCGGGGCGCTGAGGGGCGAGCACCCCGACGCGGACCACGCGCCTCTGCGCCCCCGCCGCCTCCCGGCTGGGCGCCCGGGGCCTCCTGGCTTTTTGTATTTGGATTTTTTTTTTTTTTTCTCCAGCCGAGAGGACGCGGCTGTGATAACGAAGGTAAGAGGGGCGCTTGGGGAGGTTCTTCGCTTGGCCTTCTTGGGTCCCCTTTGCAGACCGTGGGCGCGCACCTGAAGCTTGCAGAGCCAGGTAGCCGGAGCTACCCGACCGACTTCCCTTTTCTTATTGGGTCCGGGTACTCGGATCTCCCTGGGGGTTATAGTTGAAATCTCTGCTAGGGATGAGCGCACGGTGTAAGGGATGGAATAGATGTGAGATGGAATGTTCCAGTGTTCCTAAACTCAAGGTAAGGCTGGATTAGAATCTTCAGTATTCCATTTGTTCTAATAGTGTTTCGTTAATTGACTCTTACAAGCATTTTTTTTGCACGCTTCATGAGCACAAGATCCCTCCCATTGAACTTGAAAGTGTCTTGAGACTCTGCCAGTATCTACTTGTTTTTAGGAATTCTGTAGTTGGACCCCCAAAAAGTTGAGATGTAGAACAGATCCGAATCCTTCACTTAGATTTTCATGATGTTTTGGAATCTTCACTGCCTTCATAATGTTTAGATTCAGTGTGAGTCTGTAGTAAAGGACAGATCAGTGTTTGTGGCTTTTTGTAAACGTAAGCGCAGTGATCTTTGGCTTTCTGGCTTTAAAATTTTTGTTTCTGTGGCAGTGTTTGTTAATAGTTACTTACAGGAAAAATGGAGCATATGGATTGTTTTTTATGGTCAGGAACTCTTCTTACAAGATCTTAGTCACCTGAATTGTCCCAAGACAGACTTCTGAAAATCAATTCAATTCAGAGATTAAAGAGAAGCTGGATTTTTATTTTATTTTATTTTATTTTATTTTATTTTAAAGAAAGTTGAGATGCAGTTAAAATGCTTGTCTGGATGCATCTGCTGGGGTTACTTCAATAATAGAACAGCTTACAATTTCACTGATAATGCATATGAATGTTTCCCCGAAACTTAGGCTAGAGACTTTATGTCTGGCCTTGCATCACAGAGTGACATCAGTGTGTACAAGGACGATGTGTGGGGCTTTAAAAGCTGCTTGTTCCAGGAGGACCTGTCATTATCTACTAGCTACTTTTGGAATGAGCAGTTCAAGAAATATTGAGTGTGTGACCAGATCTTGGGTCCAGATGAAATAGCGCAGTTCATTGGTCACATTTAAAACATGGCTGTGGAGGAGAAACAAAAACAAAAAGCTGGTGTGTCTGACTCGGAAAGACAGCTGGGCTAGAAAGGAGGCTGGGGCGGTAAATGTCGCAGCCTTTTGAAAATCCTGCGTTTGTGAACGTTGTGTGTCAGAGGGGAAACAGGTTGTCCAGAAGGGGAGGGGGCTACCTTAAATAGTTATCCAGTATGCTTAATAGACTATAGCTAGATGAATTATGTAAATCTCGAATTTGAGGACACAAATTCGATGTTCTTTAAAAAAAAAGTCGGTTTGAAAGGAAAAGCTTATGAGTTAATATAGAACTACTTTTTTTCACTCATAATCTGAGATCAGTCATCTTGTGGACACCACCATTTTTTTTTTTTTTTTTTGCTGTTGTTTTCAGAATATATTTCTGCTCCAATTACCACAAAAGCTATTTTTGTGTCTTTTCACATTTTCTATGGTGTTCTTATCTTTGTTCATATTTTGTATTGACCATGTGCATGGATGGCCCCATAATATTGTGATCTTGTCTGATTTATAAGATCAACATAGTCATGTGTGTGTGTGTGTGTGTGTATTCATGTGTACATGACAATATAGACTGTTTCTAAACACAAGGAAGCATCACTGCATTATAGTTTTTCTTACTATTGAGTTGGTTAAAGTTTGTTAAGGTAGAGAATCAAATTCCTCAAAAGTAGTAACAGATGTGACTTACTCCAGGCTTCTAATAGCTTAGCTCCTGGGGGGGGCGGTAAATTATGTCAAGTCCTGTTTCCTCCTCCCCCACCGTGTCCTAATTGAGTATCTTTAAAATGTCCCTAGTAACATTGTTGCTTTAAATTTATGACACTAATTTCTAATTTAGGCTAGGCATAACACCAGCATCTATTGAACACATTTGCTAAAAATACTTTCTGGGTCAGATGTACTTAGAATGCAGCCTCAGGAAAATTCACTTGAACTGTTCTACTGTGACCAGTGTGGATATTATTATTTTTTTAAGTACTTTAATAAAAATTACAGAATCCTACAAATTAGTTTTTTATCAGTTTATGCATAGGTGCCACCTTTTTAATGTATAAAGTAAGACAGTAATAGAAAAAATGTGATCGCAATAGAAACTTTTTTCAGTTGTTAAGAAAACATAATGTGAACTCTTTTGACTCTTAAGTATTCTGGTTTGTTTACCAGAGTTTTAATTTAATAATCTTTGAAATGTTTTAATTTTATCTATTGTACATAGAATTGTAAAATGATGTACAGTTTGTATGGTTATTCATTTAGTATTTATGGCTTTTTCTCAGCTCTAAAAGAGAGAGGAGTGGTTATGTTTTTTAGTAAATTATCTTTAAGGAACAAAATAGGAGCTAGGTAACTTAAAGGAGACACTTATTCAGAGTACTTCTTTCCTCCTCTGAGAATTAGGTTGTTTGAAAAGTAAGAAATCCTTTTGTTATTGTTGTTGTTTGAGACAGAGTTTCTCTGTTGTAACAGCTCTGGCTGTCCTGGAACTCTGTTGACCAGGCTGTCCTGGAACTCTGTTGACCAGGCTGGCATCGAACTCAGAGATCTGTCTGCCTCTGCCTCCCCAGTGCTGGGATTAAAGGCATTCACCACCACTGCCTGACAAAAAGCAAGAAATCTTTCAAAAAAAAAAAAAAAAAAAGTAGGAATCTTGTTTGGTAGATGTTTAAGGGTAAGTGGTTTAAAGGTTTGTTTGAATTCTTCATATTAGGAATGCAAAAATGGTGAACTTGTTAGGAATGCAAGTCTATGTGACTTAATGGAGCTAAATATAAATTGTTGCTCATAAATGAAATTTGCTTATGTACTGGTTTACAACTGAACTGAGTTGTTTTGTTGTTTTTCTGGATTATTACATGCTACAGAGTTTTAAAATGATACAGTTCAGAGATGTTAAATTTACTGGCTTTGTAGAAGTACTATGAAGCCTTAAAGATTGATTTAGTTTCTGGAAGTTGGGTTTTTGGGGGATGGGGAGAGCAGTAAAGTAATGTAGAGGAACATATTATTATGTTTTCATATAATGTTCAATCACTACAGATAGTGAGAAGTAGTGTAGAATATTCTTTCCCAACATGGAACAGTTGTCTAGAAACTGTATGGTTTATTTTATATCCTTTGAATGACAACTCAGTATAGTCATATAAAATACAAGGGACATTTGTTACGTTCACAGTCATATTTTATTTCATGATTCCCAAATAGAAACATTGGAAGAGAGGTTACGAGTATTTGAAGAAATTGGTAAGAACAGAATGGGCTGTCTTCAGAGGAAGGCATTAATTTGGAAGGCTCACTTATTGTATCTTCTAACAGGATGTTCTGTAGACTAGTAGAAAGAAAAGGATCCTGGGGGGAAGAATGTTAATATTTATTATCTGTTAAGTTCCAGGCAGTGTACATAATCATCAAGTATACTTTGTGAGGTGTATGTTATGTCAATCTTGTGTCATCTGCTCCCCTCCAAGTGGAATTCAAACCATACCTGACTCTAAAGCTTATTCTTTAAAGCAGTGCAGTCCAATTACATTTTCTGTAGTGATGGAAATACTTTCCCTTCTTTCCCAGATTTATTGAAGTATAATTGACAAATATGAGGGAACTACTTTTTTTTTCCTACCCTGTTAGATATGGTAGCCATTAACTATGTATAAGTTATAGAACACTTGGACACATGACTCTGGTACATGTGAGAAATTGAGTTTGAAGTTGCATTTAGTTTTAATCATTTTAAATTTCTAGCCAAGCCGGGTGGTGGTGGCGGCGGTGGTGGCGGCGGTGCCGCACGCCTTTAATTCTAGCACTCGGGAGGCAGAGCCAGGTGGATCTCTGTGAGTTCGAGGCCAGCCTGGTCTACAGAGTAAGTTCCAGGACAGGCACCAAAACTATACAGAGAAACCCTGTCTCGAGGAAAAAAAACAAAATAAAACAAAACAAGAATATACATATATATATATGTATATATGTGTGTGTGTATATATATATATATGTATGTATGTATATGTATATGTTTGTAGCCAAATGTGGTTGATAGTTATGCAGTCTTGAGTAGCACAGTTTTTAGATCTTGCTTCCTAGAAAATCTGAGGTCTGGCATTCAGTCTTCCACAGGTTTAGTTATGACATCAAGGCAACTTACTTAGTTCTTGAGCTTCAGTTTAACCTGTTGAGAAGTGAAGGGATTACCACTGACCCCCATCTTGCTTTAAAGTTCAATAACTTCTTACAATGTGCAATGGCATTTAGTATTCATGAGCATTATTTCTGAAGGTGTTCTCCCTCTCCATTGTCCATTGTGTTCACTATTCATATAAGGAATTTATTTTTGAGAAGAATATAAACTGTACACAGAGGATAAAGGGTTATTTTCTGCGCATACTCCCATACACAGTTGTTTGGTGAAAGCATTGTGTGACCCAAACTATTCCTTTTTTTTTTTATTCCAACATAGAGCCAAGGTGATGCTAGGCAAGTTCTCATGCTACTGAACTACATGTTTTAATAAAAACTGAATCTTTAAAGATCCTATAACATTTTTGTTAAGATTAGCAACTTTAAAAAATAGATTTTCTGAACGTGGCACTGGACTCATGAAGCACAGGAAGGAAGCAGTCCTTGCCACCTCCCCATGTAAGATATATAGCAGCTCCTGGTACTCATCAAAGTGATTCTTAACCCGTTTGCTGGGCTTTGATGACTTTTCTCCCAGTTTGATCTTGCTGACTTGGGTTGTTAGTCTTGCTTAAAACAACAACATTGTGTTTCCCTTCACTCTTGCTTCCTCAATTGCAGGGTCTGCTGCTCTTAAGTCTTCCTCAGAACTCACCTTTTTGTTAGAAGGCTGCTAATTAATCCAGTCACAATGGTCTGGGTTTCAGACCCGGCAGTAAGTACCTTGGGGTTAATGTGTGATTATTTAGATAAAGCTTGTATATTCTTCGTTAATTAAAAAAAAGTTCATGTGTGTGTTCACAGCTGTGTGCTGGCCCATGCAGGCTCATGTAGAGGCCAGAAGGCGACACTGGGATGTCTTCCTCAGTCCTTTGTCTGCTGTAGTTTTACTTTTTTTTACACTAGGTTTCTCACCAAATCTGGATAGGAGTTTAGCTGTTCCAGCTAAACTGGCTGGCCAGTGAGCTTGTTTCTCTGCCTACTGCTTGAGTTACTGGTGCATGTCACCTTTTTCAGCTTTAGGTGTTAGGAATTCAAATTCAGCACCTTACCCACTGAGCGATCTCCCCAGACCCTCTTCTTATCTTTTGTAAGAATTTATCTAATAACATTTAAAACAAGGGTTGTTTCTTTTGTATTGCTCCATGAGTTTAACCCCTGTTTAGCATTTTTTTTAAAAAGAAAGTTTTATATAAAAAATTATTAACATTTACCCCAATGATATTTTTGTTTCTTTCTGGGCAACAGCACCCCCCCCCCCCCCCCCCCGTGCTGGTGTGTGTGTGTGTGTGTGTGTGTGTGTGTGTGTGTGTGTGTGTGTTTTAAAGTTTTGTGATCAAGATACAATTTTGAGTATAATATATTGGAAACATTGCATAGTGGAGACCTTTTAATATATGAAAAGGATCATGGTTGAAACCAGACAAATGAGTTTAAAAATCTGATCTTATAAACTGTGGCAAATTATATGACCTTTAAGCCAGTTGATTTTTTTTTTGTTTGTTTGTTAATTTGTTATTGAGACAAGGCCTCATATTGTAACTTAGACCTGAAACTTTTTATTAGCCCAGTCTAACCTTGAACAAATGCAATCTCTTTGTCTCTGTCTTCTGAGTGTTAGTGTGGCCTTCAATTGTAGTTGAGTACTAAGAATATATATATGAAGCATCTAGGACTATGCTTTAAGTACATAGCAGTTGGCATAGCAAAATTTTGTTTTATAGTTCCATATTCATGAACATAATTCAAATGATAAATGTTCAGATGACTTACTAAACTAAGTCATTTGCCTATTGTTAAACATTTTGTTTATGTTCTCAGTCTAAAACTAGAGGCCTGGGATAATGGTTCAGGGTTATCCCAAATATCTCTTTTATAAAAGTAGGAAAATAGTTGTACCTTCTTTTAATTATTGAAGTTTTGAAAAATTTGTCTTATTGGAGAACAATGGAGCAAGTTCCTTTACCTGTTAATCAAACATTTCAACTTCTGATATAATGGGAACAGTATTATGTATAAAGGTAAATGCAGTTTAATACTTTTCTTCGAGTTCCAATTCTAGGCTGATCATACCTAATCTACATACACAATTCAGAGTGACAGTGTATTAAGATCTGGGGGAAATGAGAATTGGCGTTTGGATATGGTCCTGAAGAATAAGTTGGAATTGATCAGGGTAGAACAGCATGTATAAAAGTCAGAAATGTGAAAGATTATGTAGTATGTTTAAAGAAACACAAGTTGTCTTACTGTGTATGTCCATCTCTAAGTGGGCATAGTTTTGTTCCTATGTGGGTTCTCTCTGGTAGGAGATGAAACCAGGTCAGATGACTCTTGTGCTTGGGCAAATTGGTCATAGCTACCTTTAGTATGCAGCTTCCTGTTGAGCATAGTAGAACCTTGAGGATGGTGTCTCTTGACTTTAAATCATCTCCTTGGATTATCCCAGTGTGATAAATGATTGTTTTATTTATTTAATGTCAAGTTGGGAAAAGTAGAGTTTTAGAAGTTCTAAATATTGGAACTTTTATCCACTCTACCTTGGCATCCCTACCATGTCATAAAAAATAAAATAAGCCGGGCGGTGGTGGCGCACGCCTTTAATCCCAGCACTCGGGAGGCAGAGGCAGGCGGATCTCTGTGAGTTCGAGGCCAGCCTGGGCTACCAAGTGAGTTCCAGGAAAAGGCGCAAAGCTACACAGAGAACTGTTTAGCTCAGTCTGATCCCAAACTTTAGTCCTCCTGCCTCAGCCTTATGGAGTGCTGAGGTTATAGGTTTGAGCTGCTATGCCTAGCTCCACTATCTCTTACTCTCCCTTCTCCATTCTCACTTCCCTTGGTACTTAATTTACTCATTGTTTTCTTTGTTAATGAATGTGGGAATGCATATATGAAATATCCTTTCATTTTTCTGCCTTGTAAATTGACATTAGCAGTAGGCAGCAGTTACAGATAATTTGGATAAGTAAATAAAATTAAGTATAAGTTTTAAAAGTATGGGTTCCTGATTTAGAGTTAATGGTGCAAAGTTTTATAAGGGTATCAAGACAAGAATTCTGTTACAGTGGTGCAGGTGAGGTATTATGATAAGGATTAGAGATGGGGAAGTAAAGAATGGGACTACATTTGGACCTGGGGGAAGGAGGAAAAACTACAAAGTTTGTGCTAAGATTTATCCTTTGGTAGTTCTCCTTTGGGGAGGAGGGCCAAATACTTCTGAGTATATTTAGTGAACCAGTTTTTTTTGCTGGCACCATGGTTGTCATAAGTTTACACTGAACTTTTGAAAATTGACACTTTGAAGCAATTTCGTACCTAATGAAAATTCTTAGACTATATATAAAGAACTCCTGAAACCCCTTCAACCACATTTTAATGTTGAACTAGCTATATACTATATGTGTATTCAAGATGAGCCTGGGACATCTTGTTGTTTTTGACTTAATAAAGTGGACTTGGTGATGTCCTTTCAGTGGGCCAGAGATTCTTCTGACATTGGAATTGATACTTTTTCTCTTTTACTGTATCTATTTTGTTGTTTTTTTGGAGACAGGATTTCATGTAGCTCAGGCTGAT
Organism: Peromyscus maniculatus bairdii; assembly: GCF_049852395.1. NCBI lineage: Eukaryota > Metazoa > Chordata > Mammalia > Rodentia > Cricetidae > Peromyscus > Peromyscus maniculatus. The sequence goes on along the minus strand of NC_134862.1, from coordinate 29,691,982 downwards.
GTGAGATTTCTGTATAGCCAAGGACAACCTTGAAATTCTGATCCTCATGTCTGCACCTTCCAAATGTTGGGATTATAGCAATGTTCCACCATGCCAAATTTATGTGATGCTGAGGGTGGGACTAGGACTTTGTGTATGCTAGGTAAACATTCTACTGACCTAGTCATGTCCTCACCTCAGCCCCTCTTCCACTGTACCTAATTGGATTCTCATGGTTTGGTGAAACTACCTAATCTCTTTGCTGGTGCGTTCTCATCAATAGTTCCACATTTCTAATGAATGCACCATTTGTTTTTTTTTTTTTGTTGTTGTTGTTTGTTTTTTTTGTTGTTGTTGTTGTTTTTTTTTGGTTTTTCGAGACAGGGTTTCTTTGTGTAGCTTTGCGCCTTTCCTGGAACTCACTTGGTAGACCAGGCTGGCCTCGAACTCAGTTTTTTTTTTTTTTTTTTTTTTTTTTTTTTTTTTGGTTTTTTTTTTTTTTTTTTTTTGGTTTTTCGAGACAGGGTTTCTCTGTGTAGCTTTGCGCCTTTCCTAGAACTCACTCTGTAGCCCAGGCTGGCCTCGAACTCACAGAGATCCGCCTGCCTCTGCCTCCCAAGTGCTGAGATTACAGGTGTGCGCCACCACCGCCCGGCTTTGTTTGTTTTTTAAAGATTTATTTATTATGTATACAATGTTCTGCTTCTGCTTGCACATATCCCTTCAGACCAGAAGAGGGCACCAGATCTCATTCTAGATGGTTGTGAGCCAACATGTGGTTGCTGGGAATTGAACTCAGGACCTCTGGAAGAACAGCCAGTGCTCTTAACCTCTGAGCCATCTCTCCAGCCCCTGGATGCACCATTTGTAATCCGATTAGACTTTCCGAACCACTTGAGAGCAAGTTGTAGACAAAATTCGTAAATATCCTAGTCTCTGTTTACCAAAATATGGACAGTCTCCTACAGAATGCCTAATCAGGAAACAAGCACTCATAGAACACTAACTTCAGGTCCATAGATGCCAGTCATGTTTCCCCAGTGATCCAAATAGTATTTCTTTTTCCTTTCTAGTCCAGGAGCCAGTTTGGGACCATATATTGCATTTAATTGTCATGTCTCTTCACTCTTCTTTTTTAAACAAAACTTTTTTTGGCCTTTATTTTGTGTGTTTTACTATGTGCTAAGACAATTGTATAAAGGTCAGAAGACAACTTTTGGAAGTTGATTCTCTCCTTCCACCATGTGGGTGGATTGTTAGGCTTGGTGGCAGGCATTTTTCCCTTCTAAGTGATCTTGCTAGTCCCTCTTTACCCTTCTTGAATTTAGAGCAATTTTTCAGTAACCCTTCCTGTCTTTAATGACCTTGACAGTTTCAAATAGTACAGTCCTTTTATTCTGTAACATGTCCCTTTAGTAAAATGTTCCCAGTGGCTGCTCACATGCACACTGAGGACATTGTTGGCAATGTCCTCAGTGCACTACCCTGAGACAGTCTTGGCCCACCACTGTTTGTGTCTGACCTTGAACACTGTAAGCTCATGCTTGCTGACTGTTTCTACTCTGTAACTCATGTGAAGTCGTCATTTTCACCTTTTAGGTTTGGTTTTGTTTTTTCCTGTTCTCATACTGGACACCAAACCCAAAGCCTGTGCTTCCTAGGCAGGTGCTGTATTACTGAGCTAAATCTCTAACCCCTCTTTTGTGGTGGTGAGGATCAAACCTACGGCTTTTGCACACATTAAGGCCCACTGTTTTTAGGTGGAGAGACACCCAAGACTACCAATACCTCTCATCAGAGCTTAAACATTATCTCTTAGATTTACCCCCTGTCAGAGTAGACATTCTTTCACTCATTGATACAGATATATTCTCATGGCTCTGTTCCCGTTTGGTGGTTTTTTGTTTTTATTTTTTTTTGAGACAGGGTTTCTCTGTGTAGCTTTGCACCTTTCCTGGAACTCACTCTGTAGCCCAGGCTGGCCTTGAACTCACAGAAATCCGCCTGGCTCTGCCTCCCAAGTGCTGGGATTAAAGGTGTGTGCCACCATCGCCCGGCGCCCGTTTGGTGGTTTTTATTAGGTCCTGTGATTTGAAATTTTATTATTTCACTGTTGCAGATTTTGTAGTGGAACCCTTTGAAGTTGACTTGTCTCTTGGGCATGGCCCATCATTGGTGTACTTTCCAGTGTATTCCAAATCATCTTATATTTTCCTGTTCCAGCTGTGGGGTCATTCCTTCCTCCAAGGAGTCCTGATTTCTTTCAGTAGAGGAGGTGTTTGTTTAAACTGGTAAACCAGTAGTCTAGAACTCCAGAATTCTCTCCAGCCTTTTCTCTTGCTGTGTTTATGTTAGATTTTGTTTTAATTCTGTTAGTATGGGGGGTTTAGACCCAGGACTCAGGCATACTAGGCAAGAACCAATGACCTATGTCTCATTCTGTATTTATGACTCTTTTTTTCTCCATCAGCAAGAAATTGGTTCTTACCGTTCTTGAGTGTAACAACTCATTTGCTCAGTAATCTTGTGTGTGCTACTCTCCCAACCCCAGACTGGTGTCTTCCCTGCTAATGTCTCCTTCCTTGGTACTTCTGAGGCCCATAGTTCCTCAGGACATGCTGTCAGAGTAGAAACTTTCCATTTAATTTTTTTTCATTAATCATAACAAAAATTTGTAGAGAAGTTATACCTAGTTTGGAAGAGAACAAAGGTAGAATTCAGGAAGGTATATGTGTCAGTCTGATGAGACAGCTTAGTAAATTGCTTACTGTGGATATGTGAGGATCGAAGTTCAATTCCCAGCACCCCTGTAAAAAGTCAGGTGTAGTGGCACAAGTTTGTGATCTTAGCAGAGGTGATTCTTGGGGCTTTCTGTCCAGCCAGCCTAGACTAATTGGCAAATTTCAATTATCAGTGAGTGACCCTGCCTTAAAATACAAAGGGTAGACAGCTCCCAAAAATAACACCAAAAGTTGACCTTTGGCTTCTACATTCATGTGCAAACATCTGCATGACCTCTTGTGTATCAGCACACACATTCCTCCCAAACAGACACAAAAAGCAAATATACAAATAAATACATTTTAAAGTCACATGCCTTTTGGTCTGTAAGTGTAAATAGCAAGACAAATTTTTCAGATTCAGATTTGTTGCTACTAAAGTATCATTATACTCCTATACTGCAGTACCCTGACTACCCATGCAAGTCTGATTTGGAAGCCAGTGGATTTGAAGTTGCATAGGTTTTCTAGTTCATTGTTGAAATGTTGTTTTGTCAGTTTATGAAGGTGACCATTGTGGTCCTTACCCTCATCATTGAAAGATTAAGTGTTCTTAGATGGGAAGAGGACTGAATGAATGTAAAAGGTAGAGAATTTTGGGAAAGTGTCAAATGCTAAGTGAAAGATTAAGCCAGAAGTGCTGTGATTTGGACTATTGAGAAGTTATTGGTGACCTTAGCTAATTGGTTTTCAGGTAGATTTTGGCAAGCCAGCTGGTTGAGATATGGATTAAACATTAAGTTCTTTGGGTTTCATGTCAGGCTCTATAGATTTTTCAGAATAGGTGGGAATGTGGAGGTGGTAGTATAGCAGAGGAAGTCTTTTGAGATGTTGCTAAATTGATTCTGATTTACACTTATTAGAGACCTTTTGCTTTAGCAGAAGAGTTATAGAATAGGGCTTTATTAAGAAACAATTGAGGAAACTAGACATCATAAATACAAACCAGACAGTCCTTCAAGCAATTTGAGAAGAAGGACTGTCTGGACCAGTCTCTTAATCTTAAGAGACAGCATCAAGAAAAGCATCAGTTTTTAAGATTGCATGTATATAAACATTGTTGGGATTAAGGGAAAGAAAGGTTATTTGGAAGGCAGGTAAGCAGAACCTTATGGCAGTATCTACTATCAGAAACTGCTCTTGAGTTAACTTGGTAGATATCTGATCTTACAGGAATTTTGATCTCACTGTGACATTCAACTGTTAAATCAAGTTTTCCTTGAGTTGGGGTGGAGCTAGTGACTACTGACCTTGCTTTTTGTCTGGAGACCCAGTAAAGAGATGGGTCTCTTCACTGTACCAAAACCAAAAAGGAAGCGCCAAACTCAAGTCCCTGCCCTTTCCTTCCTGTGTCTCTTCTCTATCCAAATTGCTGGCTTCTCTATGGCCAATTAGGGTGGGCTAGTCTCTAGCTCCGCCCTCCATTCAAGGTAAACTTTGTTTAACAGTCTAGGATTATCAAGATCAAGTTTCCTGCAACAGTGTGGGATGGCTCCCTGCTCCCATTTCAGATGATTGTCATCTTAGTGAGTCTTTAGAATAATACAAGCATCATTTGTTAACTTTCTTTTTCTTTTTCTTTTTTTTGGTTTTTGAGACAGGGCTGTCCTGGAACTTGCTCTGTAGATCAAGGTGGCCTCAAGCTCAGAGTGCCTGCCTCTGCCTCTTGAGCTCTGAAATTAAAGGTGTGTGCCACCATGCCTGGCACTTTTTATTCCTACTCATTCTTAAGAAGCTTATATTGTCTTTCTTTAGATATAAATTAGAAATCTGTTGTACAGTTATAAGTGATATAGATCTGCTATTGTTATATGCAAATAATATAGTTAAAATATGTAGGTAAGTCACAGTTTCTAACTAACAGCTATACATCATCAGAACCCTCTCAGTTTATTTTATTCATTGTTTTCAGACAGATGTTTTATTTCTCAGGCTGGCTTGGAATTTATTATATAGTCTAACCCATGACTTGCCTAAATTCTGGGATTATAGGCACAAGTCACCATGCCTGGCTCCATTATTTTTAGAATCTCACTTCCTTTATTGAGTCAGTAATGTGGCTATTTGATTCAGATTTCAAAATAATATAAGAAGGTCTATGTAGAGGAGTTTGAACACTACTGCTTCTACCTTCCGTACTCTTCATAGTGTTCAAACTTTCCTTTTTGGACAGCATTTATGCAAATAAAAACAAAGATAGAGCCAGGCGGTGGTGGCACATGCCTTTAATCCCAGCACTCGGGAGGCAGAGGCAGGCGAATCTCTGTGAGTTCGAGGCCAGCCTGGTCTCCAAAGCGAGTTCCAGGAAAGGCACAAAGCTACACAGAGAAACCCTGTTTCAAAAAAACCAAGATAGATTGTAGTTCACTTGTTTGTGCGTGTAGAAACTAGCTTACTGTACAAGTGTTTTGTATTATATTTTTTTCTACACAAAATATACCTCGAAGATTATGATTTTAATATGTAGAGATTTCCTCTCTGTCCTTTCCAACAGAGTGGCATGCTTTATTAGCTAAATATAAAATGAAGGTAACTCATTCTGATTTCTTAAGCTCTTAAGGTTTTTGGCGCCGCCCTTCCGTATGAACTAGTGTTCCCACTGGCATTTTGCACTAACTGACTTTCTACATCTCAAATCCTCTAATGTTCACATAAACTAGCCTCTCAGATTTTGTGACCAAGTCTAAGCTTCTTCCTCATTTCCATAGCCACAGTGGAGTTTGGGTGTGTATGTAGAGGTCAGAGGACAACTAGGTGTTGAGTTGATTCGCCTCTTCCACAATGTGGATCCTGGGGGTTGAACTCAGGTTGCCAAGCTTGGTGGTAAGTGCCTATATCTGCTCAGCTATCTCATCAGCCCAGCTTGTGGTTGTTTCGTTTGTTTTTAATATATGTAACACATTTCTTTTTATACTTGAGTTTTCATCAGCATATTCTGTCACAGTTATGTAGTTATGAATTAAGCATAGTGTGGTGGCAGACTTTGATAGTGAGACAAGTCTGATCACCTATTTTGTATTACCTATGAATTGTAAGAAAGAAAGCTTTACAAAGTTTTTAATCTCTCTCTCTCTCTTGGTTTTTTCGAGACAGGGTTTCTCTGTGTAGCCCAGCTGTCCTGAAACTAGCTCTGTAGTAGACTAGGCTGCTTCTGCCTCCTGAGTGCTAGGATTAAAACCGTGCACCATCACTGCCCAGCAAGATAACTTTAACCTTTGAATTTTCTTTGTTTTGTTGTAGTGCTGAAATCAGAGCTTTGTCTTTGGTAGCCTCTTTAATTCTTGAAAAAAAAAATCAAAAGAGGAATAATATTTGGTGACCTTTGAAGATTATATGAAATTCAAACTTCAGTATCAGTAAAATTTTTTGGAACACAGCCACACTGATTTGTTTTTGTTATTTGTGGCTGATTTTATGCTATAATGCTAGAATTAAGTTGTTCCAATAAAGATCACTTACCTGTAAAACCTCAATTTTTAAAAATCTGGCTCAGGCTGGAGAGATGGCTCAGCAGTTAAGAGCATTGGCTCCTCTTCCAGAGGACCTGAGTTCAATTTCTAGCACCCACATGGTAGCTCACAACTGTTTGTAACTCCAGTTCCAGGGGATCTGATATCCTCACACAGAAATGCAGCAAAACACCAATACACATTAAACAAACAAACAAAAACAAAAACATTAATCTGGCTCCATACAGGAAAAGTTTTTAAAATTTTATTTTATGTACATATGAGTGTTTTGCCTATATGTATGTCTGTGCTACCATGTATATGCCTGATGCCTACAGAGGCCAGAAGTGGGCTTTGGATCCCTTGGAACTGGGGTTACAGAGAGTTGTGACCTGTCATGTGAGTGCTGGGAACTAGACATTAGTCCTGGAAGAGGAGCAAATGCTCTTAACCACTAAGCCATCTTTCCATCCCACTCCTTGCAGGACTGTTTTATCAGTTCTGGTCAAGAACATGCTTAACGGTTACTAGGATTGTATTATCCCCTTGTTGTGGTTGTATTTCCAATTATGTGATTAGATTTATTTACTTACTCAATTTTAGAGAGATTAGACTTTTAAATAATTAGGACTAGGAGGCTATGCAGAAATCTTGTAGTCTTGCAGTTAGTTCTTGTAGCCCTGTATTATGCAGTGGGAAAGCATTAACCAGAAGTGGCAACTTTAATTTAATTAAAAAACATTTGAGGCTGAAGGTAATTGTCTCAATGCTGGAGCCCTTGAGTACATATGTAAGGTCTGGGGTTCAGTCCTCAGTCCTCAGTAAAGACAATTCTTAAGCCATATAAATCACATTTTTAAGTGTTTAATCATATATGGCATGATTACCATAAAGGACAATATAGATTACAGAACACAAAACGTTCTATTCCTTTAACAGAAAAAGAAATCATAGTTCAGGAAAATGGAATGGCTACCTCAAGGAAGCTGTGGGTATTAAAATTTGGGATATTATCTCAGTGGCTTTCTAAGCATTCCAAATGTTGTTACTAAAAAGGCATGACCTCTGCTTTGCTTTGAAAACCCTCTTCTTCAACATAGTAACTTCAGAATACTTATTAACAGACCTAATAATTGGTGTAATAGATGCTCTGTTTTTGCTGCCTTGCTCATTCATTTGCATATACTCATTTTTGCATCAAAAACATTTTTCTGTTGTACAGCGACTTAGGAAGTCAATTTAGTAATTTTTTGTTGTTCTTTTTATTGTTGTTATTCTTTGAGAGGATAAGTGGGGGAAAGCTAAGTTAGATAAAATAGCAAAACTCTAATACTGATTGTCAACCTCCCTGGAAACCTCCCGCTCCCAACACATAGGAGCAGTGAGTTCTTGGATCTTAGTTTAACTTATTTTTGTGTTTGAGACAGGGTCTCACTGTGAAGCCCTGGCTGACCTAGAACTCTCTATGCTGGCCTTGAACTCAGCGATCTACCTAGTGCTGGGATTAAAGGTGTGTGCTAACATCTTAATATGTGACTTCATTCTATTTTCAGTTTTCTAGTAATGTTGAGGTAAATTATACAGTGGATCAAACCAAAGTTTTGGAAACCAGTGATGTCTCTTTTTCAATTAATTTAGACTCTTCCATGGGTGACAGAAAAACACAGTAAGAATTATTTTAGCTTGAAGAAGTAGAAGCCATTAAAATATGGTAGAAAGGGTGTCTTTGTGATTAAGTAGATCTGTTTTCAAGTGCTTCTAATTTTCTCCTAATTTTGCTTGTATAATCTTGGGCTAGTCATCTAATCCTTTTAGCCATGCTTTTGACATTTCAACACAGTATTCTCATTTGCAGAGTATGTGCTTGAGAACTGTGCACAAGTTAACACACACACACACACACACACACACACAGAGAGAGAGAGAGAGAGAGAGAGAGAGAGAACCCTCAATGTTTTCAGTTAGTTCACCGTTTTGTTTTGTTTTTCACATCTGTGTGCACAAATACCTTTTAAAAGAGTTCTCAGGAGAGCTATGGTCTGGAGCAAACCACTGCGGCCAAAGGGATGTTTTTTCTTCTGAGACTTGCTGCCAACCTAGTGAACACTATCAAGAACAACACTTTAGACCACTGTGGAGTCCGTAGTGGGGTACAGTCCTGGTAGCATGGTGTACATGGGGATCCCCAAGTAACCCTCAGGCCACATGAACCTACAGATCCATATAGCATCTGGATGACATCTGTACCATCATTCATAGCTGTCCTTGGTCAGCTGTTCCTGTGGGTTGCATGTTGGACATCTTTGCATCTTCAGAGACTATCGTTGTTTTAAGAATGAAGTGACAGACATGAGCTATTCAAGTTATTATTGGTACTTAACAAGCTATGCCAACACTTAGTGACATGATGCAATCACCATTTTAGTATTTGTAGATTCTGTGTGTGAGAAATTCCAATGTAACAGGGCCCAGGAGTGATTGTCGTTTTCTTTTCTACAACACAATATATGCTTACTAGGCTAGGAATGTCTGGGAGCCAGAATGTTTGGGGGCTGGAGAATCCATTTCTAGGCATCCTTGTTCAGATGTCTAGAAACTCAAACATAGGCTCAGCCAAGGCTGTAGATTAGAGACCTTATTTATAAACTCCCCATTGTGGCTGAGGGAGGGGGCCATGCTAGCTGAGTTTTGAGAGAAGTATTCTGAGAATGAGTATTCTCAGAAAATCAGATAGAAGGGAAAGCCTCTGATGGTCCTAGAGCTGATAAGGTTCCCCCCCCCCCAATATTAGCAACTAAACATCCTTCTACATGCTAGGCAAGCTTTATCCTTAACCCCTCCAAATTATTTCTAAAGTACTTCCTACTGCCTCAGTTAATATATGAGCTGTAGTAGATGCTGTGCTTTGAATAATTCCTGGACCACAGGGTGCTTAATTGACTAAACAAACACATTCATCTTTTGGGTCTGATACATTGATTTTAGCCTCAAATTGCTGGCATGCTAGATTTTATATTTTCTAGCAATGTAACACTGCCAGAGTTGTGCCCCTCTGTAAGCCTCTTTCTTCATCTTTAGAAATAAAGTTAATATCTCTCTATGCACCATTTATAAAAATAGGTTGACAGTATTAGGTATGCATTCCTAAGATATTGTATGTCTTCTACCTCTGGTTTTAAAGCTCAGTAGATTTAAGCAGAAGAAACTACTTGTGGGAAAGACTAGTATTGGATCTTAAATATTTATTTATTTGAGACAGTCTGTCATGTAGCTCTGGCTGGCCTTCAGCTGGCTTTGTAGTTCTAGATGACCCAGCATTTCTCATTCTCCTTCCTCTACTCCCATGTGTGGGGATTGGAGGTCCAGACTATCATGGCCAGCTCATAGTTTAGGTACTGAAGTTTTAAAAGTAGCATGCTGCCCCCTAGGGACAGCGATTGATTCATTCAATCAATCGTGGGAATTTCTGTTCTTCGGCCTGCAGCATAAGCTTGTATTTGGAATTAGTATGAGATGTTAAGCAGCATTTTTTTTTTGCTTGCTTTTATTTTCATTCCCCAACTTCCTTTTTAAAGAGAAGTAAGCCTTTATTTCTGTGTTTCTTAAATTAAGCTGGCTGAGTTGGTTGCCTCGAGGGGATTAGTCAAAGACCAAATCCCATATCCTCATCTGATTCCTCCAACTCTTCCTTGGCTTCAACCTTGTTTGGGGCTGCAGTAGCAGCAGAAGCAGCAGTGGTGGAGGCAGCCACAGGGGCAGCAGCCACAAAAGGGCTTGACCTTTTCAGCAAGTGGGAACGTGTACTCAGTCTCCACAGACAAAGCCAGGACCCACTTGTACCCATTGATAATAGAGTACATTGCACATCGCCAAGGAAGCAGTCAGGTAACCAGTCTGCAGACAAACACTGGCATCATTTCGGACGTCTTTCACGAAGCGGGAGTGCAGATTCTGCTCTGTGGTGTCAAGCACTTGGGGCTGTAAATGCTGCCATTGTCTAACACCTGTTGGATGATCAGCCCAAAGGAGGAGGAGATCTGGTCAGCTTATTCAGCAGTGTGGCTTCACTGGCTCCTACTTTGTCTCCAGTTTTTGTCATCTGCACATCACTCAGAATTTCAGTGGTCATTTTAGTGGTGACACCTAAGCCTGGAAGAAAAGGATATTCTGGGCTGGCACAGTTACCTCACACAGGGCAATGGCATCAGCACAGGTGGCAACCTGGTACCTTCTAATCGGCCAGCAGCATGCCCCTAATCACAGTGAGGTCCTCAAAGCCCACGTTCTCCCAGATATGGAGCAACAATTTCTTCAGAGCTGGGTTGTTTTCCAGATGCCCCGAATGACCTTGTGTATCATGTTGTTCTAGCCCATTAGCACCATAGCCTTCCCTCACAGAGACATGTGCATCTGCTGCATCTGTGTGGAGCCCGCGTTGTCTGCCCCCAAATGAAGCATTTTAGGTATTTATCCAAAAGTTGCATGCTTTTAAGGAAGTAGTTGGGCTTCTAGGCCATCCTGTCTTCCCTGGGCATCACAGTGGTGCGTCAGGGGTTGCCACCTAGGATTTAAAGGTGTCGTTCTAAAGAGGATGCCTGTTGATCCCCCTTTTTGTCTTTTTATTCTTCTTCTACTGGCACGTTCTAATAAATCTAGAATTCCCCTCTCCAAATTACCTGGGTAGTTTTATATTTTTATTAATTTTCCTTTTTGAAATTTTGCTAGTTTGCAAATTTCTTTTTTTAAAAGAGTAGGAACTCCAACTAAGTATTCATTCATAATAAAAGATTAGGTCAATGCCGGGCGGTGGTGGCTGGCGCACGCCTTTAATCCCAGCACTCGGGAGGCAGAGGCAGGCGGATCTCTGTGAGTTCGAGGCCAGCCTGGGCTACCGAGTGAGTTCCAGGAAAGGCGCAAAGCTACACAGAGAAACCCTGTCTCGAAAAACCAAAAAAAAAAAAAAAAAAAAAAAAAAAGATTAGGTCATAAATGATGAATTCTAATACTACAAATTCTATTAAATTAAAAAATATGGTAACATTTTTATCCACAAAACCAAGATCCCTGCTTCATGTTGTGGCATTTCAGAAGTTAAAGCGCACAGTTTTGTGGTAGTATGTGCTTTTGCTTCCTTGTGGGCTCACCACTGCCTCCCAGCTCCTGTTGGCTTTTTTCTCTTAAAGACACGGCAGGCAATTTCCAGTCCTCTTTCTTCTTTGATTGTCATACTTACTTTATTAAGTCAGTTGTTCTCAATCTTTGGGTCACTACCCCTTTGGGGGTCACCTATCTTATATCTTGCATATTAGATATTTATGATTCATAACAGTAGCAAAATTACAGTTATGAAGTAGCAACAAAATAATTTTATGATTGGAGGTCACCACAACATGAGGAAGGAACTGTATTAAAGGGTTGCATTGCAGCCTTAGGAAGGTTGAGAACCACTGATATAAGTGTATTTTACTCAGCATAACATCTCAAGGTTACTCTAAATTGTAGCTTGTGGCAGAATTTCCTTTCATCATGTAGATATAGATCATGTTTCACTTTATCCATTTACTGTGGACCCTTAGGTTGCTTCTTCTACCTTTTGACTGTTGTATAGTGCTGCCCTGAGCATTAGTGTCTAAACATCTCTTTAAGAGCTTTCAATTCTGTTAATATATTTATTTTTCATTGTTTTTGTTTGGTGGTAGTTGTTTTTCAATGCTGAAGCTCAAAATTAGTTACTTACTCTTGATAGATAGGTAGTCTACCATTGAGCTACATGTCTAGCTAGACCCCTATCCCCTTTTTAAGTAGTAGCTATCCAAATATGTGTGGAGGAAGATCTTGTCATGATTGTAGTTTGCATCTCCCCAATGATTGATTAGTCATAGTCATACTGAACATGTTTTGAGTGTGCTTATTGTCACTTGTATAGCTTTAGAGAAATGTTCATTTGAATGTAGTTGTGTATTTTAAATTAGATCTTTTGTTTTTTGATATGGCAGGGTTTGAAACCAGGGCTTCCTGCATGCTAAATATATTATCAGTGCACTACCCTCCCTGCCCTTCCTCCTTTTGTAGGCATCCTTTATATGTTCTGGACATCAGACCTATAAGAGATATGATTTACTAATCTTTTCTTATGTTGTGCTTTTTCTAATCATTTTCTTGATGCTATTCTTGATATGACGAAATTCATTTTTCCTATTTTTTATTGTCTGTCATTTTTGGTGTCATATCTAAGAAATGATTTCTTAGTCCATTATCATGAAACTTTTCCTATGTTTTCTTTTAAGAATTTTATAGTTTTAGGTCTCATATTTAGGTCTGTTTTAATTTTTATTTATGGTAAGGATGTAAGGATGAATCTTTTTTTTTTTTAAAGACTTTATTTATTTATTATGTATACAGCATGTATGACTGCAGGCCAGAAGAGGGCACCAGATCTCATTGCAGATGGTTGTGAGCCACCATGTGGTTGCTGGGAATTGAACTCAGAACCTCCGGAAGAACAGTCAGTGCTCTTAACCTCTGAGCCATCTCTCCAGCCCCGAATCTTTTCTTTTTAATAAGTGAATATTCAGGTTTTTCAGAACCATTTGTTGGAAAGATACATTTTCTTTATTGCTATCTTGTCATCTGCAGAGGTTTGTTCCTGCTAAGGTCATGTGCTAGAAGCTTGGTCCTCTATGTATTGTCGTTGTTAGGTATTTGGACCTTTAAGAGGTAAGGTCTGGTGGAAAGTAATTAGCCCCTTGGGGCACCATTGTCATGAATGGACTAATGTCTTTCTAGGTCAGTTCTTCAAGACTTTGGTCTTCTCGGAGTGAGGTAGGCTTCAAGACTGGGTAGTTAAGATGAGAGAGGGCTGCTCTGAGGCAGGCCAGGCTCCCTTCTTTATCTCTTTGCATGATGTTTTCTCTTTGCTACCTCTTTCACTCCACCATGTGGGGACATAGTATGAGGCCCTCCAGAAAATGAAGACATGTTGACACATGCTCCAGAATCTCCCTGCCTTCAGAATTGGGAGCCAAAATATTGCAGAGCGCTGTCCTCTGAGCCTAATAGCTGTCATTTTCATCAGAGCAGCTGTGGCTGCTGAGAAGAGACCACTGAGACTGGGAGTGCTGACAGTTAACATTCCCTCATAGAAGGAAGGAGTGGTGGGGAGAGTCTTTGAATCCTCACTTGAGATGCCAGCCTCCTGCCTGGTGGTATGAAATTCTACCCTAGTTGATGGCCTTGAGGTCTCAGGAGGTGTTAGAATATAGAGAGGATTGAAGGTTGACTAAAGGAGACTTGACCTGTGCAGCTGCCCGGAATCGTCATCTGTGCTAGGGGGAGACATTTCAGTGGTGCCGCTGCTTTGGAATCACGTGCTCCTGGAGGTCATTTGCCACCCACACTTGGTAAATAAGCCCAGTAAACTCATTGGTTCCCCACGCTGGACTTCTGTAGAATTGTACTTTGGTTTCTCTGAGGAGGCCTTTAAAGAAAAAGTAGAAGTTTATGTCTTCTCCAAAGGCAAATAAACTGCTCAACAAAGTATCCAAGGGCAGTGGTGGGCGGTGGTGGCGCATGCCTTTAATCTCAGCACTCAGCACTCAGGAGGCAGAGGCAGGTGGATTTCTGTGAGTTGGAGGCCAGCCTGATCTTCAGAGCGAGTTTCAGGATAGTCAGGGCTACACAGAGAAATCCGGTCTTAAACAAACAAACAAAAAAACAAACAAAAAAACAAAGAAAAAAGGTATCCAAGTGTAGTTTAGCAACACAAATAGACTGACACCTTTTCCTTATAGATAATGTGGGGTTCCTTTTGACCTTTATCCTTAAGTCTTCCTCCTAGTATTGCACTGTTTAGGCTGTGATAGCCTTTGTAATAACTTTTGAAATTAGGAATACTAGTTTTGTTCTTTTTCAAGATTTCTTAGCTCTTCGGAGTACCTTCTGAAGTCTGTATAAATTTTGGGATGGAAATTATTTTGTTTTTGCAAAACAGTGTCATTAGGACCTCAGTTGTAAAGACTGTATCAAGTGGTCCATAGATTACTTTGGGTGGATTTTTGAATGGTGTTATGAACAATTGTTTTAACAATTTTAGTACTGTTTTCGAATTCATTTGTACCTGTATTTCTTCTTTTTCTTGGTATTGTGTAGTGTTCCTATATAGTTTTACAGTTCTCTTTTTTAATTAAATTATTCGTATATACTCTTGGACACTTTGATAAACTGAATTGTTAATTTCCTTTTGGCATTATACATTGTTAATGCTTAGCAACCCAGCTGATTTTATTGCGTTTGTATCCAGTACCTTGCTAAATTTGTCTTTTTTGTGCGTGGTTTGTTAGGCTTTTCTCTGTGTAAGCTCATAGTTTCTGCAAATGAAGATACTTTTACCTCTTCCTCTCATTATTCTCTTGCATTGCATCTATGACTTTGATGCCTGTGTGAAACTACCACTAATAAGATGCTAATGGTGAGATTTCATTTATGCCCTTGGCTATATTGAATATAGAATATAATATATCCTTTTAGTCTTAGTCTGCTGAGATGAACAAAGTTCTGTACCTGCTGGCATCCTTCTCCATTTCCAGGAGTATGTGGGGAGCCTTTTAGCTTTTTATGGGTATCTTCTTCTCCAGTTTGCACTGTTTTTGTTTTGGTCATCTTCTTTTCCACCATACCAGTTACTGATATTTCTGGCTGCTATGTTATTAAATAATTACTACTGGTAATTTTTCAAAAAGTGCTCTTGATAAAAGGCTGTTTGTAGCAGTCAGGTTCTTAGATAAAATAAGCATGCTATGCAAGTAGGAATTTTTAGGTTTCTGTTAGAATGATTATAATGGTTTCTCCAAAAATGAGGACATGGAGGGAGCTTCATGACCTTACTTTTCTGATCCAGTATTGCAGGAATGTTTCTATAGCTTTCATACTACTGTTCTAAAACAAACAAATCATAGCAATGACTCCTGATGACATTCTGCAATACTCATAGATCCCTCCCTCCCATTCTTTTCCATTTTACCCCTTTTGTTGAAAATAGATTCT
The DNA here is from genome assembly GCF_049852395.1 of Peromyscus maniculatus bairdii. Lineage (NCBI taxonomy): Eukaryota > Metazoa > Chordata > Mammalia > Rodentia > Cricetidae > Peromyscus > Peromyscus maniculatus. The sequence goes on along the minus strand of NC_134862.1, from coordinate 29,676,732 downwards.
TTTTCCTCACATAATATAACCTGATTACAGTTTCCCCTCCTTCTACTCTTCCAAGTTCCTTTCCACCTCCCCTCCGGGAGCCCCCTCCTTTTCTGTCTCTTATTAGAAAACAAACAGACTTCTAAGGGATAAGACAAGACAAACAAAATAAAAGAGCCCAAGAGAAGGCACAGGAATCAGAGATCCATTTGTTAGAACACTCAGGAATCCCATTTAAAAAAAAAAAAAAAAAACAAGAGCTAGACTGGAAGCCATAATATATATACAGAGGACATGGTGCAGATCTGTGCAGGCCCTGTGCTTGCTGCCTCTGTCTCTAAGTTCATATGAGCCTTGACCATGTTGATTAGAGGGTGTTATTTTTCTTGGTGTCCTCTATTTCCTCTGGCTCTTAAACTCCACCACCTCTTCTGTGGTGTTCCCAAAGCCATGAGGAGAGGGATTTGATAGAGACATCTCACTTAGGGCTAAATGTTCCAAAGTCTCTTAATTGCATAATGTCTGGGTATGGATCTCTGTATTTGTTCCCATCTGCTGCAGGAGGAAGCTTTTCTGATGATGGCTGAGCAAGGCACTGATCTATGAGTATTGCAGAATGTCATCAGGAGTCATTGCTATGCTTTGTTTGTTTTAGAACAGTAGTATTTGGTTTTACCCTAGGTCCTGGGGCTATGTAGTCTCTGGTTCTTGGTTACTCAAGCATTGTCAGGTGTGGCTTCCATCTCATGGAGCAGGTCTTAAGTCCAATCAGACATTGATTGGTTATTCCCACAAGCTTTGTGTCACAATTGCCCTGCCATATAAGTCAGGATAGCATTATAGTTCAAAGAGTTTGTGGCTGGCTTGGTATTTATGTTTCTCTTTTGGTAGCATATTGAATGCCTTCTAGTACCAGAGACATTAGCTCGTAGGGGTGAAGGCTCTGTGTAGGCACCAGCTTGATTTCTCTGTGTTTAATGAGTTGTGAGGTATTATCTTCAGTGATGGGCCTTGTCATTTTGTGGAGAGCTCTTGGTAAGAGCCTGGGTTGAATGGGGATTCCCACAGGACTGACCCCATTGACCAACAACTCAATTAGATATAACCCAGCTCTGGTACTGGAAACTTCATTTGGTGACAAGAGATGGCCAACTGGGACTTTATCTCCCTTATTATTTGGCAATTTCATTTAGATCACAGTCTGTATTAGGTTTCCATACTACTACACAAATGGTCCTTAATTTTAGCTGTCTCTCCCTGTGTTCCCTCCCTCAGCTTCCTATTCCCTCCCCCCTCCCCCCTCCCTTCTTGATCTTCCCATTTCAGCACCCCCATCCATCCATAATTATCTATTCTATTTTCTTTTCCTATGTGTATTCCCTAGTCCTTTACTATATACATAACCTCTGTAGTTCTACAGATTGTAGCTTCATTATCATTGACTTAACAGCTAATATCCACGAATAAACAAATACACCATATTTATCCTTTAGGGTCTGGGATACCTCACTCAGGATGATGTTTTTCAGTTCCATCTATTATCTTCGAATTTTATGATTTTATTTTATTTTTTTAATGGCTGAGTAATATTCTATTATGTAAATGTGCACATTATCCATTCTTCTATTGAGGACATCTAGGTTGTTTCCAGTTTCTGGCTATTATGAATAGAGCAGCCATAAGCATGGTTGAGTGAAAGTCTCTGTGGTAGGATAAAACATCTTTTGAGTATGTGCCCAAGAGTGGGATAGCTGGATCTTGGGGTTGATTCCCACCTTCCTGAGGAACAGCCACACCGACTTCCATAGTGGCTGTACATGCTTGCACTCCTACTAGCAATGGGTGAGTGTTCCCCTTACACCACATCCTCACCAGCATCTTCAGACAGAGAAACCCTATCTTAAAAAACCAAAAAAAAAAAAAAAAAAAAAAAAAGAAAAGAAAAGAAAAAGAAAAAAAAAGTACCAACTCTTTGTTTCATTGATTCTTTCTATTGTTTTTTAGTTTTTTTCATTTTTTCAGTGCTCAGTTTGATTATTTTCTGCCATCTACTCCCTTGGGGTATGATTTCTTCTTTTTTGTTCTAGAACTTTCAGGTGTGCTGTTAAGTTGCTACTATGAGATCTTGCCGATTTTTTTTTATGTAGGCACTGAGTGCTGTGAACTTGGCCTCTTGTGTTCCGTAAGTTTGGGTATGCTGTGTATTTATTCATAGTCATTCAGTTCTATAAAGTTTTTAATTATTTTTATTAATTTCTCTTTCAACTCATTTATCATTCAGTAGAGAGTTGTTCAGTTTCCATGAGTTTGTAAGCTTTCTGTTGTTCCTGTTCTTGTTGATACCTGCTTTAATCTGTGGTGGTCTGGTAGGATGCAGGGGTTATTGTAGTTTTCTGTGTCTGTTGAGACTTGCTTTGTGTCCAAGTATGTAGTCAGTTTTGGAGAAAGTTCCCTGAGGTGCTGAGAAGAAGGTATAGTTTTTTGAATTTGGGTGGAATTGTCTGTAAGTATCTGTAAGGCTCATTTTGTTTATACGTCAGTTAGCTCCAGCATTTCTCTGTGTAGTTTTTGTCTAGATGACCTAGTTGTCTGTTGGTGGGAGTTGGGTATTGAAATCTCCCATTATCACTGTGTGAGGATTAATACCTTATTTAAGTTGTAGTAGGTTTTTGTTTTTTATTTTTTGATTTGAGTGACCTTGTGTTTGGTACCTAGATGTTAAGAATTGCAATGTCCTCTTAATATATTTTTCTCTTCGCTTTGAGTGTGTATTGCCCTTCTCTATCTTTTTTGATTAGTTTGGTTTGAAGTCTGTTTGTCAGATATTAAAATGGCTACACCAGCTTGCTTCTTATGCATTTATTTGGAATATCTTTTTCTATTATTTTATCCTGAGGTAATGTCTATCCTTGATTCCTTAATGTTAAGGTATGTTTCTTGGGTACAGAAGAAGGATGGACTCCATTTTTGTATCCCTTCTTGTAGTCTGTCTTTTTATTGGGCAGTTGTGACCATTGATGGTGAAAAGTATCAATGAGCTGTGTTTGTTGATTCTTGTTACTTTGGTTGGGTGTGTGTATGTGTGTTGTGTGCATGCTTTTGATTTGCTAGATTGGATTATTCCCTGTGTTTTCTTGAGTGTAGTTAACTTCTTTAGTTTAGAGCTTTCCATCTAATACCTTCTATAGGACTAGATTTATAGATAGATATCGCTTAAAGCCAACTATTGTAATTGAAAGTTTTGCTGGGTATAGTAGTCTGGGCTGGCAGCTGTGGTCTCTTAGAGACCGTAGCAATATATCCAGATGCTTCTCGCCTTTTGAGTCTCTGTTGGGAAGTCAGGTGTAGTTCTACTAAGGGAGTAGGAGAAGTTGGGAGGGGAAGATCGGTTTGATCCACTAGAGATTGGAGCTGGGCCTGGGGGGCTGCCACAAGTATTCTGCAGAGCTGGGATTGAGGCTGGGGGATTGGATTTGGAGGAACAGGGAGAAGTGAAGCTCTGCAGTCAGCCTATCTGTTTTTCTGGACAGTCTCCTTTGGTTTTTCAAAGGGCCTACATTATTGGAACGAGGGAATTGGGTAGAAATCCCATTAAAATGCTACAAAGCTCATGCTCAGTGAGGTTCAGTTGTTTGTTTTAAAATAAAGCTCTTCAGGGTGTAGCAAGCAACCTTCTTGCTAATTTCCAGACCTTTGAAAATGTTGATTTTTGACACTTTATCAGTGATCTTTGACTTTTGGAGGGCTGGGTTTCCAGCAGACTTACTTCCCCTTTTAGAAATGCTTCCTCCATCTTTTCTTTATTCTTTCCATATAAAGTTGGATGTACCAAATGTACTAAACTAAAGCCTTTCAGATGGCTACTTTTTGTATTTAAAAATTGGAAATTATAAAGATTAAGATTCAACAAATGGTAGCTTAATTACTTTCAAGTGATTGCTAAGATTTTTCATGTTCAAGTATATATTTATGTGGAACCTGAACTCAGCTCAGTGCTTTTTTTTATTGGATGAACATTTTATGTAGACTAATTAGTAAGTACTGTAACTAGGGTAAGTAACATTTATTAGTTACTAACATGAAAAAGGTTAGTCTTTCTTGGCATTTTTAAGAATCAAGAAGCTTGTTTCTAAGGTAATTATTTGTTTTCTTTTGTTGCTTTATACAAATGTTACTAATTTTCAGTGATACTCCATTTCTGCAAATATGATTATGGTGACAGTAATAGAAACTTGTGGGTTATTATTGTGGATATTGAAGAAAGTAGATGGAGAGAGTTGTCAGTGCTTTGCTAGATGCATTGTTTCATGGCTCTTTTTGAGCTTCTCCTTGCTCCAGTAATAAACTGTTAAACCCAAGCGATGTTAAATTATAACTCCATGTAACTTGTTGTTCTGGTACATAAGGTTGTTAGGAGCACTTAAGTGTCACCTTCTAGCTTCACATAATTACAAACTATGGTCATTTGATATTCCTTTATTGGTCTATACAGAGGTCAAATTACTAATTCTAATTTCTTTGTTAGCATTTTTGTTTTAGCTTTCTCAAATGAAACACAGAAAAGTAATAAAATGAGAAAATGGTTATTTAAATGACATTTGCTTTTTTAGTGTTTGGACATATTTTACTGACAAATTAGCAAGGAAATCCAGGGTTACCAGGCAAATTAGCCAGTAGAAGATCATTCTTTTAATTAATGATAAAGTTAATTTAGAATCCTTAGAAATAAGATGAATAATGGCAATACTTGTTAGAGTTGGTCATTTAAAGGAGAATAAACTAATAATTTGAAAGCTACATGTAAGAATGCAGGAAGAGTATTTGACTTTTAAGTCAGTGGACTCTCTTGAGTGAAATTGAAATCGTTGACCTCTTCAGCTTCTCCTCATGCTAAACTGTTCCTAATCCAAGCACTTCTATTGCCTCAGAACCCATCTTCCAGGAGATTGAAAGTAGGTATTGGAGATTTATAACCCTGGAAGCAAGAAAAGGAAGAGGCCAGAGGTAGTAACTAAGAAGGTTAGCTCAAGTTCTGGTTCTCCGTTCTTGTCTCTTCATTTCATGAAATTCAACTAGCAGTTGATTGTCTATTTTTAATGTAATTGATCATTTGCAAAGTCAAGAGATACACCATTTAGAAAAATGTTTTAGACCCAACCTAGTACTCCAGTTTTCAAATAAAGGTATATTGTTTTAATTATTAGGAAAGTAATGTAAACCAGAATTTCTTAGGGTAATTCTCAAGAAAAATTAAGAATCAACATAATATTCTTGTGAGAAAGAAGTACAACTTTATTAAAGGAAAGACATGATCATTTCATTCCTCTAGATTGTTTTAAAACCTTTGTTCTCTTGTATCCAAAGAGGATACAGTTGTTATTCTTAACATTTGGCCCTTATTTATACTAGGATATTTATTTGTGTTTGTGGTAAAAGTCTGTGGGTGTCTCAAGTTCTTTATATAAGATGATGAAATATTTGCATAAAGCCTGCACATATCTCTTTGTATACTTTTAAGTCTTCTGTATATTATTTATACCTAGTACAATGGAAATGTTTTTAAAGATTTATTTTTAAATTATATGTGCTTGTGTCTGTGTATCTGTGTAAGTTTTGTGGTATAGATTTTATATTTAAATCTGATTCATTGAGAACTTTTGAATATAAAACAACTATGGTATTGTCTGGTATTGGATAGCTTAGTAGGTGACAGTACACGCTGCCAAGTTTGATTACTCACCAGAATCCCCGTGGTGGAAGGAGAGCATCTGCTGCTGCAAATTGTTCTCTGACCTCTGCATGGGTGTCATGGCACACACACCCCATCCCCAAATAAAATTAGTTAAAAAGGGGGGGATGGCATTTCAACAATGATAGAAAGTTGTATATATACAAAATAACAAATGAGCCTCAGTCCACACTACCTCTCATTTTATATTCAAAAGTACTCTGAATCAGATTTAAACATAGAACCTAAACTGTAAAATTTTTAGAAGAAAACATAAGACAGTCTTTATTATCTAAGTTTGAGGATCTAGTCTTAGATGTGACACCAAAAGCATGGTTCATTAGAGTTGATGTGTATATTTGTTAAAAAACACAGCGTGGTGGTGCACACCTTTAATCCCAGCACTCTGTGGACACAGGCAGGCAGATCTCTATAATTTTTTTTAAAATTATTTTTATTTTATGTGCATTGGTGTTTTACCATGTGTGTCTAGTCCCCCAAAACTGGAGTTACAGACAGTTGTGAGCTGCCATGTGGGTGCTGGGAATTGAACCCAGGTTCTCTAGAAGAACAGTCAGTGCTCTTAACCACTGAGCCATCTCTTCAGCCCTAGATCTTTATGAGTTTAAGGCTGTCTTGGTCTACATAGAGAGGTCTAGGCCAGCTAGAGCTACAACAGTGAGAACCTGTCTCAAAAAAAAAAAAAAAAAGCAGAAAGAAAAGAAAACAAATTCCTAGCATGTTAATTTTTGACATTCCAGAACAGTAAATTGCTATTCCCAGGTATTCTCAGAGTTTTCAGAATTATATTTTAAACACACTTCAAACAATCTTTAGACTATATGATTTGAATGGCTAAAATTCTTGTTTGAAGAGTAAAATATACTAAGTTCAACAGTACTTACAGAGAAGTACATCCTACAGAAATATTCAATGAAAAACATAATTTAAAATTCATGTCTCCCAGTAAGATGACAGCCCTTCACATTGGCATGCTTGGTGGGGCACCTCACCACCCTGGGCATCTCTTCAGCTCACCTTTTGTAGTCTTTAGCATAACATTCTGTATGTATTTTGTTATATTTGTACATTTTAATTTTTGTTTAGTTTTTACACATGGGGTTATATTTGAAATTTAACATGTATTCTATCTATACATCAGGTAATTTGGTAACACGGCCTGTTTTAGTTCTTTTTGTATGCACCCTGCCATTCACCACTCTCACTTTCATGGAATTACTTGCCTTGTTCCTGATTTTAGGGTGAAAATGTTTAGACTCTAACTATTCAATTAATTAGGATAGGAGCCATATAGAATGCTGTAGCATGAATCTTAAAAGTTCTTATTAATAAAATCAAACCCAGAGCCAGGTATTGGGGTGAATGCTGGATGATCAGAGAAGCAGAACAAGCCACAGTCACCTCACCTTGCCAATTTCTTAGCTGATCCTCTTTCCTCAGACTGGAAGCCTCTGAGATCTCAGCTAAACTGCTGCTCAAAAGCCTAAAAGCTTAACCAGCTCTAGTTCCTGGTTTCCATGCTTCATATACCTTTCTGCTTTCTGACATCACTTCCTGGGATTAAAGGCTCATGTTGCCATGCCTGGCTGTTTCCAGTGTGGCTTTAAACTCAGAGATTCAGATGGAGCTCTGCCTCTGGAATGCTAGCATTAAAGTCGTGAGTGCCACCATTTTCTGGCCTCTATATCTAGTGTCTGTTCTGTTCTCTGACCCCAGATAAGTTTATTAGGGTACACAATATTTTGGGGAACACAACATCACCACACAATGCTTTTCTAGATACCCTTCCTTGAGGGTATCTAGAAAAGCATTGTGTGGTGATATTGTGCCCCTTTTCTTTGTTTGTTTTGAGAATTTTTATCATAAAAGTGTGATGTTTCAATCGATGCAGAAAAGCATTTCATTTCCCCCATTTGTTGTGGTTTCATTAGGTTTTTCTCTGTTCTCTGTTCTGAAGGAGGTTAGATTATTGGTTTGAGGCATGTCCCATTTTTCTGTTACATACATGCAGTCCTATAAATTTCCCTTATTAGTGCTGCTATATATGTAACCTGCAAGTTTTGCTGTATTATGTTTTCTGTTTTATTTAATTCTGTGTATCTTTTGTTCCCTTAAGATTTCTTGTTTGTCTAATGTGTACTTAGAAGTATGCTATTTACTTTCCTTGTGTTTGGAGACTTTTCTATTGTTAATTTGTAGTTTAATTCTCTTGTTCTCAGGGAACATACTTTGTGTAATTTCAGTTCCTTAAGTATATTTAGTTTTGTTTTGTGTCCCAAAGAGGCAAGAGGATCTCTGAGTGTGAGACCACCCTGGTCTACAGAGCAAGTTCCAGAACAGCCAGGACTATACGGAGAAATTTTGTCTTGAAAGAACCAAAATAGTAATATCTTAAATGTCTGTGTTTTTTCTTGCTCAGTATCCTTTATTGCATTGTCTTTAAGATGGAAGTTGTATGGATTTTAAATTTTGAGTCATGGAATGCCTGAAATGATTTTGTTTTTGTTTTTTTCTCTCTAATAATACTGTTAGTTTTCTGGGTATAGAATTCAGTGTTCCCGAATAAGTTTCTTTCAGAACTTTGAAAGTACAGTTTCATTGTCTTTTAATAGCTATCATTGACAAGTTTGTTCTTTTATAGGTGATCTATGTATTTCCTCCACTTATGTAAACATTGAAAATCTCAGAGAGGTACACATCTCACATGTCTGTAGTTCCAGCTATTTGGGAGGCTGAGGCAGGAGTTCCAGGCCAACCTGGGTACATAATGAGGCCCTGATACCTCCCTTTTCTCATAAAAAAAGATAGAGTGGTTGATTGAAATTGAAATAAAATAATCTTCACTATTGTTATTTGTGGGGCGTTTACCCACCACCCCCACAGCTTCCCAGAGTTTTCTTGAGTGCGATCAGCAGGAAATATTAGATAGAAGGATTTATAGCGGAGAATCTTGCGGAGATAAACAGATAGAAAATAAAGGATAGCCTCGAGAGGGCCTGGAACCTATTCCAACGGGCCCCGACTGTCTCTGGTCCAGGGTTTTTATAGAGACGCCAAGGGGTGGAGCAAAAGACCTCCTCCCCCAGCACAGCCAAGTGCAGACCATCTCAGACACCTGCACTCAGGCCCATGGTCCTGATCATCCTCTATTCGGACCTGCTGGGTAAAGCCACGAGGAACCCAAGAACGGGCTCCCACAGTTATTCTACAGTGTTTTTCTAAATAAAAAAAACAATAGTGATTGGAATGAAGCAGTCTTCTCCCTTGTTGTCCGTCTGCAGTATTTTTAGAACACATATCAGTGAGCGACACCCCACTTGCTGAGCTCTCCTGTGCCTTCCACCCTTTAAGCGCACGTATCTTGAATTGGAATATGACTTCCTGAAACTAACCCATTGAATCTTCTCAGTAGAATAGTGCAAGATAAAGTTCTTTAGGGTAGCTTGTGATTTTAGCTTTATATGTAATTTTATACTTAATTTTCTTAATCTTGACGTTTCAAAACGTGTAATTGTTTTCTGTCAATGTTTTAATTTAAAATACATATTAACTTTTTTTTTTAAAGCTATACTGTATCTTGTACCATTCCTTTTATTTAGTGATTCTTGTTTTTTAAACCTAGATCTTGTGTGGACAGTAATGACCGCACGTTTCCGATTGCCTGCTGGCAGAACCTACAATGTCCGAGCATCGGAGTTGGCCCGAGACAGACAGCATACAGAGGTGGTTTGCAACATTCTTCTTCTGGATAACACTGTACAGGCTTTCAGAGTTAATGTGAGTATTTTATTTTCTTCTCCTCCTTGCCTTAGCTTCTTCACCACCACCACCACCACCACCACCACCACCACCACCAACACCACCACCACCACCATCACCGTCTCTGGATATTAGTCTGAATTTAGATTTATTTTAAAACTAAAACCATTAAGTAATAGTACAGTTTGAACATTCTTAGTTAAGGAAGTCTTTTTGATACAAGTTTATATCCAGTATACCTGCTTATTCAAACTAGATCTTTCAAAAAGTGTGGCCCACTAACTGTTCACAAACAGCGGAGCATCCTAGTTCATGAACAGATCAGTAGTATGCAGGTGGTTTTATAATATGCATGAGGGTGTCTGAAAATAATTTGTCTTAAATACCTTCCTAATATGTTTCACTAAAGCCTTATTTGTACTGTCTGTGAATACAACTTTGGTTAAACAAAGATAAGTTATAAGACCGATCTTTCATAAGTATTGTCTGAAAAGCATTTATCCAACAAGTATTTGTTCTTGTTATTAATATCTAGCTTCAGCTGTTCCTCATTTGAGTTTCACCAGTGTGGTATGTTAGTATTAGTTCATTCATTTTCATTGCTGCATGCTATTCTTTTGTATGAGCATACCATAGTGTATCCATTTGCCAATCTCTGTTTAGTTACTCCATTTTTTTCCTTGTTTGTGTTTGGATTATTTCCACTATAGGCTCTTAAGTTCTTATACATGTCTTAGTAATAAATACAAGTATTGAGGTTCATAGAAGCTCCCTAGAAAGGCCTTATTCAAGGTCAGAAAGTCTGAGCTTGCTTTGCCAGCAGGACTGCATAATGAGATAATATGGCCAAGCGCATGGTTACCAGGTGTTTTGAAGGGTCTACACTTGTTGGTACTTAGTACCTGGACATTGAGAGGGGGAGATCTTTTGTTCCTCCCCTGGCTAATGTATAAAAAGCTCATCACGATTAAACTTGGGGCGACTGTGTATTAACCCAGGGCCTGTCCAAAGCTATCTTATGTCTCTATTTTCTTCATCTACTTCTATGATTCCTATCTAGCATTTCTTCCCTCTTCAAGGGACCCTTCGATAGGTTTGGGGCTGAACCCCAACACTGGGATGGACCCTGACATACAAGGATGCACATACCTTTTTTATTTTAAAAACTTCAAATCTGTAGTTGGAATGGAAGACTAGTATACTGAATATGGAGCTTCCTTTGCCCAGACTGAACTGGTGTTAACATTTTTACATTTACTTTCTCTTTTCTTCCTGAACTCCCTGAAAGTAAGTGGTAGACACACCAGTAAGTATTTAGCATCTTGAGAGTCTTCTAAATTTATACAATACCATTGTCATACCCCCAAAATTTAGCATTCTATATATGATACTATTTAATATATAGCCCATATTCATATCAAAGTCTATACAATGACATGTCATCTGTTTGTTTCCTGATTGTGTCTATCTGTACTTTGAAATCTGTGATTTAAAATTTTAATATTTACCAAGTACTTAAAAACAACCTTTATTTTACTTATTGTGTTCATGTATGATGTGCATGGGGGCTAGGGGGAGCACATGTGAATGTGGAAGTCAGAGGACTACTTTGTGGAGCTTGTTTTCTCTTTCTACCACTTCTACATGGGTTTTGGGGATCAAGCCCAGATTGTTAGACTTACAAGGCAAGCAAGTGCCTTTATCCAATCCAATGAACTATCTTGCCAGTCCTGTTTACTAGTTTTTTAAGCTTAAATTTTTTTTGTATGTTACTTAGTATGTAGCAGGATCACTAATTTACCTTTCAAAAAATCCTAAGTTTCATTTCACATTTGAAAACAAGTTGCAAAATAGTGGAAATACCATTATTTATGAGATTATTTAACCCAACAGCTCAGTGTACTTTCTAAAACTTAGATTTTAAATTTCTTGTTTCCTACTATATTAATAGATGAAGAGTAGATTGCCAAGTAGAAATTTAAAAAGTAAAGAGAATTCTCCTTCATAAAAAGTTCTGATTAATATACTTTCTGATTAATATAAACTATGTATCAGACAATTGACAAGGCTTTTTGCCCCTGTTATGGACTCATTAAGATTCTTTTGGAGGAACTGAGTGGTAGTGGTATACTCCTTTAATCCCAGCACTCGGGAGGCAGAGGCAGGTGGATGGATCTCTGTGAGTTCGAGGCCAGCCTGGTGTATAGAACTAATTCTAGGACAGCCAGGGCTGTTATACAGAGAAACCCTGTCTTGAAAAACCAAAAAAAAAAAAAAAAATGTCTTTTGGAGATATAAATTTAATAAATCTTATTTTAAGTTAATATGAACTTTATTTTTTAATTATAGGAAATATTTATTTAGAACTATTCTACAATCATAGTTTTATATTTGTTTATTTATGTTGTACTGTGGATTGAATCACGGCTTTGAACATGCAAGACAAACATTCTACCACTGGACTCTGTTCCCAACCCGTTTTCTATTTTTCATTTTGGGACAGACTTTCACAAAGTTGTGCTGAGCTGGCCTTGAACTTGCTTGCCCTTAGTTCACTCAAGCCTTGAACTTGGCTGCATTCCTGCCTTAATTTCCTGAGTTGGTGGTTGTCTTAGGGTTTCTATTGCTGTGAAGAGACACTATAACCATGGCAACTCTTATAAAGGAAAACATTTAATTGGGTAGCTCGCTTACAGCTCAGAGGTTTAGTCCATTATCATCATGGCAGGACATGGTAATGTGTGGTAGACATGGTGCTGGAGAAGGAACTGAGAGTTCTACATCTTGATCTGCAGGCAACAGGAAGTGAACTATTTGTCACACTGAGCATAGCTTGAACAAAGGAGACTTCAAAGTCCACCCCCACAGTGACACACTTCCTCTAACAAGGCCATACCTATTCTAACAAAGCCACACCTCCTAATAGTGCCACTCCCTATGAGCTGATGGGGGCCAATTACATTCAGAGTATAACAGTGGTTTTACAGGTCTCTATCACCAGCCTGGTTAGTCGTTTTTAAAGAGAAATTTGGGAATTTCTTTCTTCTAGTTATGATGCATTAATTAACAAGTTTAAAAATGGTATGAGTCGTTAGGCTACTTACAAAGAGACAGGACCCTCTTTCTTGCATATGCTCTCTCTCTCTTTCTTGCGCTCTCTTTCTTTCTCTCTTCCTTATTACAACATTGTTATATCATTAAATATTGAATAGTATTTATTAGGTGATTACTAACTCTTCTTCAATTTGACACATGAATTCCCTTAAAAAGTTTTTTGTGTGTGTGGGCATGCAGGAGACCTCAGAGGTCAGAAGAGACAGTGTCCCATAGAACTAGAGTGACAGACAGTTGTGAGCTGCCATGTAGGGAGCTGGGAACTTAACCTGGCTCCTCCGCAAAAGCCGCAAGTGCTCTTTACTGCTGAGGCATCTCTCCAGCACCACATAAATTCCTTTTTAAAATGTCTTTCACACATATTGTGTTACTTAAAAAAATTTAGTCAAGGACATAATTAACAAAACTAAAATTCAAAATTAGCAGATCCTTACTTTGTTGCTCCTTATGCATAATTGATGTTTATTTATTACTTACTGTTTATTGTTACATATGTTTTTAGTTTTGTGAGTTTTTTTTTCTTTCGTTTATTTGGAGAATGAGAATTTAGATCTCAACTCCATCCCCTTTCTGTATACAAACACTTCCCCTGTCCTCTTTCCAAAAACATAGTAGTTATGTAATAATATTAGGTTAGTTTAGTGTTTGTGTTCTCTAGAGGAAAAAAATCCCCAATTATCTGGTTTGAGTTTGGAGAGCCTAACTGCTTTGTCATCTTAGTGAGTAAGAGTAGGGGTCTGAGTGTTACCAACTATTCAGTGTGTAGACCTTCACTTACTACAATCTCACCTGTTTTCACTGTAGTAAAAATGAATTCTTCCTGATGTCCTTTAGCCCAGAGTTGAAGTTTATTTTCTTCAGAGCTTCCACCCCTAGCTCCTAATAACAAGGGGCAGTGGTTTGGTGGTGGTGTGTGAAGGGGAGTAGGAGTCTGGAGAATCTCTCATCAACAAACCTTCTCAAATCTTCTTCAAGTCTTCTCTGGACTTACTTTTTCAGAGATTATTTGTACTTGTGTTTTTAGAAAAATTGGCTTGCTCCTGGGCCTTTCTCACATTGTTAGCTTTGTTTTATCTACTTAGGTTGCTTTTAATTTTTGAAATTTTTGTTAATGTAGTCTCTTCCTTGCTTTGTTAATCCCAAAGATGCTAGGAGAAAAGATCACAAATTATCATGGCCAAAGTAATTAAAGCAAGACTTTTTATTCATGTACATAGTCTGTCTCTTCCTAAAATTGGGTTTCAGGAGATCAGCATTGGATGTGAAGAAGACATTTTTATAGCTCAGGGGTAGGGGGTTTCCAAATGGGGGATTTGGCCTGTAAAATAGATGGCATTACAGGAGCAGAACATAGCATAACAAGTTAGTCATAGCAACCTCCTGAAAGAAATACATGATTACAAGGTTGTCATAACAAGGAAGTCATAACAGGTAGTCATAACAACCTTTTGAAACAAAGGTAGGGTTGCAAGGTAGTTTCAAAACAAAGGCATGGTTGCTATTTCCAGGAACAAGCAGTACAGAACCATTTGTGGTTAAGTTTACAGGTGGGGGGCATAGACTAATCCTTGATAAACAGAAGTTTAATCATAAACAGGAATGACTCTATAATGTCTTTTAAGCTAATAATGGAGGCTTTTAAGCCTAAAATGGAGGCAGGCTGGTTCATCAGCTACTTTGTTATTTTAAGCAAACATTTTGTTTAGTCTCCCTCAGATTGATTTTCAACAGTGAGTGTCTCCCTTGAGAAGTTTATTGAATACAAAACTTTTAATAGTAAAATTAGCTGGTTGTAGTGGTGTATGCCTTTAATCCCAGTTCTTGTGAGGCAGAGGCAAGGTAGATCTCTGTAAATTCAAGGTCAGCCTGGTCTACATAGCAAGTTCTAGGAAAGCCAAACCCCATCTCAACCCTCCCCCACTAAAAAGTAAAATCAGGTATTAAAATAGAAATGGTCATTTTAGTGTAAAAACACATGGTAAATTGGTGAATTTTGGAATATATGAGAAATTGAACTTTGTATTATATGATAGAACTTACAGTCATGCTTTTAATTTGGAATGCCCTTTTCTCTAAAGTGTAATTGTATATTAAGCATGAGAAAACTATTAGTTAGATTTATAGTGTGAACAGTTGATCTAGTTGTTGCCTATTGCATTTTCATTGGGCAAGTGTAGTTCTTGGGTCTCATGTCGTATTTGAAATATATTGATTTGTTATTGAAAATGTCATTTCTGCTAAAAGGTAGGTAAAAATACCCTATCTAAGTTGGTTCACCTTTGTGTTAATGTTTGAAGAATTTTTTTCTTTCATCTTTTCTTTTTTCTTTCTGTATGCTGCCTGCCTTTCTCCCTTTCTCCTTCCCTTCCTCCCTCCTTTCCTGTTTTAAGTTTTAGAGACCCAGTTTCTCTGTGTAGCCCTGGCTGTCCTGGATCTCGGCCTGTACACCAATCTGGCTTCGAACTAAGAGATCCTTTTTGCCTCCCAAGTGCTGGTATGAAAGGTGTGTGCCACCACCGCCTAGCTTGCTTGCGCTTGCTTTCTTCTCCTTCTTCTTCTTCTTCTTCTTCTTCTTCTTCTTCTTCTTCTTCTTCTTCTTCTTCTTCTTCTTCTTCTTCTTCTTCTTCTTCTCCTCCTCCTCCTCCTCCTCCTCCTCCTCCTCCTCCTCCTCCTCCTCCTCCTCCTCCTCCTCCTTCTCTCCCCCCCCCCTCTCTCTTTCAGACAGGCTTGTTGGGTAGTGCTTGTTGGTTTGGTACTGACTATATAGCTTAGGATGGTCTTGAACTAATTGCAGTCCTTCCTCCTTCAAGACTCCCACAAGCTGTGACTATAGGTGTACACCACAACTTGTGGTATTATTTATGTGTATGTGTGGTATATGGGTGTGCACATGTATGGGTTCAACTTTGTATCTTTTAAATCTATAGTTCTCTACCATATTTTATTTACTTTTGAGATAAAGTCTTTCCCTGCACCATGAACTTGACATTTCAAGCTAGACTGACTGACCAACAAGCCCCTGCGATCTGCTTATCTCCCCTCCCTACTTCTTCAATATAAAGATTACAGGGACATGCCACAGTACCAATCCTTGAGGTGGCTGCTAGGTTTTCAAACTCAGTTTCTTTCTTTTTTTGGGGGTGGTGGTGGTTTTGAGACAGGGTTTTTCTGTAGCTTTGGAGCCTGTCCTGGACTAGCTCTGTAGCCCAGGCTGGCCTCGAACTCACAGAGATCCACCTGCCTCTGCCTCCTGAGTGCTGGAATTACAGGCGTGCGCCACCACCACCTGGCTCAAACTCAGTTTCTTATGCTTGTGTAGCAAGCACTTTACTCTCTGATTCATTTTCCCAGTTCCCATCTATCTATCTATCTATCTATCTATCTATCTATCTATCTATCTATCTACCTACCTACCTATCTACCTACCTATCTATCTATCTATGATGTGATAAAGGGATTCAAACTCAGGTTCTTATGCTTGTCTAGCAAGCATTTTAACTCTAAGTCGTCCTCCCAGTTCCTATTTATTTATTTATTTATTATCTATTTATTTTTAATGCAATAATGTAAGCTTGTATGGAGACTACAAGACAATCCTCAGTCATGCCGTCCACTTTCTTTGGGTCTATTCCAACTTTATTCTTACTCTGAGCATAGTAGTGTGTTTGAGTTCTCAACTCATGCCTCAGGTGCACATCAAAATCTCTTGACTCTGATTGAATCTGGAGTCCTCTGTCTTCCTAAAATCATGCAGCCTCTGAATCTCTTTCCTAGAATACAGATGAGGGCATTGCAGAATTTTGAAGTAGATCTTGGTAGCTTTTTCTCTTTGATCTTTCTTGTCTAATAATCCTACACAATTCACCTGCAATTATGCTTTTCATTCTATCACCCTAGCCAAGACTGCTTGCTACTCTCTTCTTGGTCAGTATTTTCTTAATATCATTGTTTAGGAAATGCCCATGAGAACAAAGCCAATGCAGAACTTAGCTCATCTGTTTTTTTTTTCCCCAAGGATCATAGGTTGTCTGATGTCTCTTTAAAAAAATACACATGGACACATTACACGTATGTATATATGTACACACCCCACACATATATCCAGCTTTTGTAGGTGTTTGTGACAGGACAGTATTTCAATACCAGCTACTCTGCCTAACCAAAAATGAAAGTCCTGATTGTGTTAAAATATAAGATTATGTCATTGTATGATGAGTTTTTCATTTGAAACATTTAATATATTTATGCATGTGTTCATAGATCTCTTCTTCATTTGATCAGGATAGATAATTGAGTGAAATAGGACTTGTGTCTCACTGATACATAAAACGTCTTGTAAAATCAAAATGGTCTGAAATATACTGATTTGATTAAGGGAATAAATGGTACTTGATTTCCAAAGATAGAACCCTGAGCAGCTGGGCCATTGATGAATTTGGTATTTTAGATTTCAAGTAAGCAGTCATTCACAGGATTTGAGATATAACTTAACCCTAGTTGAGCTAGGGTTAGTTTTTGTTAGAGAAACATCTTTCCGTGGCTAATCAATTGGTAACAATGAATTAGTTAACATTTTTTGTTTTTTCTTTATCTAGCCACCATTTTAAAACATTTCATCAGTATTTTATCCTATATTATTTGTTTCTCTATTATAGTTACAGTTTGTATGAAAATCTTAAGTGTAGTACCTTGTGACTTAACTCTGTAGTCTTCATGTCTATGAGCAGGTGTCTATATACATGTGTGTGCACGTTTATGTGTTTATGCATGTGGAGGCTAGAGATCATTCTTCAGTCCACCCTGTTTAGTAACATCTATCACTGGGACCTGGTTACAGCTCTCTTAGTGTTACATCTCTGAGCTCTTGAGCGCCAGTGGCTCTCATTTCTTAGGGTTCACATCTCTGCACTCTTAGGTAATAGCAGCTCTCAGCAGGTAGTGTTAAACAGCTTTCCCAGCTTCTCTTGGCAAATCTTGGAGCTTTTCTAGTAACTCTTTCTTTGCTCTGGGCAGCTCACTGGAGCACTTCAGCTGCCCTCTGGCTGCTAGGCATTTTCTGGACCAGCAGTCCTGGTGTTAGCTGCTCTTCTTGGTGCAACCAACTTAGTGTTTTCTATCAGCAGTAGAAGACATGATAAGCATAAATTCATCCGAGTGATGCTTTTATCAGGTAAATACAGTTGGTAATGCTAGGATGGAGGTCTCTACCTGACCCAATGAGAGTAAGAGGTAGACTGCATATATAGGAAATGGAGGAAGGCCCACATATTTACATTCCTTTTTCTGATGTCTGAAGTTTCTGCACTATCTTGCAGCCTGCAGGTTTACTGTTGCTAGCTGTCATGGGTTAGAGAGATTCTTCTTCTGACCAGAGTGGGAATATCTGAAGTGGTGGCTGCATGGCCCAGCCAAATCTTTTCCACACTGATGACAACTGGATTATGCAGCAGACAAAGAGAAGTCTTCTGGGATGGTCATGGGACACTTCAAAGCTGTAGTAGCAGATTTGAAGTCTCCTGGAGCTGTCATTGAGTATGTAGAATAGTAGGAGCTGTCAACAGCTTGGCCAGACCATTTAAAGTAATGACAGCTCCTGGAATTTCTGTGGCAGCTGTAGGCTGAAATTATAGCAGCTTCCTTAGATGAGACTTCAGGAGTAGTGGCAGTGCCTGTCATAGCCCAGCTGGGGTGGAGCTCCTGAGAGGTGTAAACAGTGGCTCTGAACTTAGCCCATTTTTGTACTGCCTGGAACAACTATATCCCAGTATAGGGTTTAGTGGCTGGTTTTGTGTGTCAACTTGACACAAGCTAGAGTCATCAGAGAGGAAGGAGCCTCCGTTGAGGAAATGGCTCCATGAGACCCAGCTGTAAGGTATTTTCTCAATTAGTGATCAGTTGGGTGGGGGGGCAGGCCATGGTAGGTGGTGCTGTCCCTGGGCTGGTGGTCCTGAGTTCTATAAGAAAGCAGGCTTACTTGATAACAGTGGTGAGGGGTTTCGTCCTGTGTCAACTTAGTGTGCCAGACTTTGTTGATTCCCTAAGGGAGGCCTTACCCTCTCTGAGGAGTGGATGGGGAATGGGATGAGGGAGTGGAGGGGGTGGGAGAAGGGGAGGGAAGGGGAACCAGGATTGGAATGTAAAATGGAAAAAAAAAACATAAAAAACAAACAAACAAAAATAAAGAAAGAAGGAAAGGAAGGAAGGAAGGAAGGAAGGAGGGAGGGAGGGAGGGAGGGAGGGAGGGAGGGAGGGAGGGAGGGAGGGAGGGAAGGAAGGAAGGAAGGAAGGAAGGAAGGAAGGAAGGAAGGAAGGAAGGAAGGAAGGAAGTAGGCTGAGCAAGCCAGGGGAAGCAAGCCAGTAAGCAGCACCCTCCCTGGCTTCTGCATCAGCTCCTGCCTCTGGGATCCTGCCCTGCTTGAGTTCCTGTCCTGACTTCCTCAGTGATGAATGGCAATGCTGAAGTGTAAGCCAAATAAACCCTTTCCTCTCCAACTTCCTTTTTTGGTTATGTTGTTTCATTGTAGCAATAGAAACCCTAAGTAAGTTGGTACCAGTGTAGTGGGGTATTGCTGTGATAGACCTGACCATGCTTTTGGGAGGATTATGGAAGGACTTTGGAACTTTGCACTAGAAGAGTCATTGAGTGTTGAGATCTCTGTGGGATGTTCTGTGGGAATTTGGAAGAATGTTGAAAGCAATATAGAGGATGAAGGCCTGGCTTGTGAAGTTTTAGAAGGAAGTTGAAAGACTCTACCAGGGCTGTTTGCTATTTTGATTTAAGATTCTGTGGTTCTGGTTAGCTGGGGCTGAGGAATCAGCTTTTTTAACAAGATACGAGAACTACTAAAGTGAAACTTTTGTATTATGGGACAATTGATGCTGGTTAGCTGGAGCTAATAAATTTTTAGTGATTAAGAAGAGACCAACATCACTGAGGTGAAATCTTCTGGGAAGTGTTTCCTGAGGGCACAGAGAAGCTGTATTCCATAATCAGCTAAGGTTGTTCCTCGTGCTGGCAACTGGACTTGGTAACGTGTAAGCATCACCTAGATTGTACTGTTTTGAAGACATGAACGGGTCATGGAGAGCAGCTGAGGCTCGGCACTGTTAGAAGTCAGGAGAGATCATTGGTAAAGGTGCAGCCTCAGTGGCGGTTGAAGCCCCAGGACTGAAGAGGTCATGCAAAGAAGTTGAGGCTTGATACCATGAAGATGGCCCATGAAAGGCTATTAGTGAAAGTGCAGCCCAGTTGCAGCAAGGGACCCCAGCATTTTGGAGATGCCGGTACCATGGGATGATCACCACCAAGAACAACAGCAGCAGTGGAGTGGGACCAGTTGGAGCCTAGAAGACAAACTATGTGTGCTGCAGAGGACAGAGCTGGAGAAGTGACCCAAGTCCTTTGGAGGAGTCCAGAAGATCATGAATCTCAGATAATTGGACATTGACGTATTTATTTATACTGTTGCAGTTTGTTTTTGCTTGGTTCAGATTGTAATGGTGCCCTAGTTCTTCCCCCTTGAAGAAAGTATTTAATTCAATTTTGATTTTTAAAGGAACCACAGATGAAAGACAACTTCTTTTAAAAGACATTAGATATTTTAAAGACTGAAATTTTGATGTGTTTGAATTTGTAAAGACGTGGGACTTTGAAAAGTATGATTTCAATGTAAGATATTGGGGATGAATAAGAAAGGAAGGGTTGTGGCTTAATAGTGATATGTTTGTGTGGGGGTAGCAGTCCAGTGGCCAAGTGTAAAGGAAGGACTCTATTCTTGTCATTGGAGGCCACTCTCCTCCCTCCAGCCAACCCCAATAGGTTCAGTTTTTTAGGTGAAGATAAGAACGTTCTAGAAATAACAATGCAAAGAATTTATCTGAATGCAAAGAATTCTTATGGATCACCCACAGAAAACAAAAACTAATTATTTAGAGGACCAAGACTGTATAGTCTACAGTTAGGTTTTCTTTCTAGTAAATGTAATCCATCGAGCACTTATTCTTGAGCTAATTCCCCTATAAATGTAAAGTACCCAGTTGGGGAAGATCATATGCATTGTATGCACATACATTACTTTTACAATCTTTGTCCTCACGTACATCATATACACACAGACACACACGTATATGTGCATTACAGAAATCTTACCTGGTAATTCTTTTTTCCTCCTCATTGGCAATTTGTTATAGTAATATACTTTCCTTTTAAATACTGTTCTTGGTACTGTTTTCTGACTATTTCATTAGTTCTTTGAAGTCTACATGTAATTAATTTTTAAAGTTTATTTTATGTGTGTGTTTTTGCTTGCATTTATGTCTGTGTACCACATTTATATCTTGTGTCCTTGGAGGCCGGAAAAGGGCATTGGATCCTCTAGGACTTGATGGTTATGAACTGCAGTGTGGGTGCTGGGAACAAATGCAGGTCCTCTGGAAAGCAGCCAGTGCTCTTCACTGCAGAGCCATCTTTTCAGTTCCCTAAATTTTAACATATTAATTTGTTTAATTTCCACAAAAGAAAGTAACAGCTGCTATATATGAAGAGTTAGTAATAGTATTGTGACATTTTTTTCTCAATGTGCAAACATTTCCTTTTGATTTGTTTATGATAAACATCAGAGCTGCTGGTTTTGGCTGCTGCTTTTTGCAACTTAAAAAGAAAATTCCCATGTAAAAAGAGATCTAGAAGAAGATAGACACTTTACATTGAATAACTACTTAATTTTAGCACTACGTTAGCTTCTATCCTGAACTCCTTATATATTTTTTTCTTTTTATAGTACTAGGTATCAAACCCTAGGTCTCGTTCATACTAAGCAAGTACTCTGTTACTGAGCAGTACCACCACCATGCTATCATGTATTTTATATGTCACTTAAAAATATTTTTAGATTTTTAAATTTTATGTATATGCGTATTTTGCTATGTGTTTATTTTTCTTTTTTATTTATTAATTTATTTTTCTATTATCAGCTTGATATAGTATAAATTCTTATCTTAATAGTGAAATGTTTCATTGAGGCTTGCTCAGTAACTGAGGTAAACCAAAACTTATTATAAGCCACAGTCATCCTAGGGCACCCCCTTCTATATATATAGCCTCCATGGTTCTGTGGGTTGCAGTCTGATTATTCTTTGCTTTATATCTAGAATCCACTTATGAGTGAGTACATGCCATGTTTGTCCTTCTGGGTTTGGGTTACCTCACTCAGGATGATTTTTTTCTAGTTCCATCCATTTGCCTGCAAATTTCATGCTGTCATTGTTTTTCTCTGCTGAGTAGTACTCCATTGTGTATATGTACCACATTTCCTTAAATCCATTCTTCAGTTGACGGGCATCTAGGTTGTTTCCAGGTTCTGGCTGTTAAAAATAGTGCTGCTATGAACATAGCTGAGCATGTATCTTTATGGTATGACTGAGCATTCCTTGAGTATATACCCAAGAGTGGGATAGCTGGGTCTTGAGGTATATCGATTCCCAATTTTCTGAGAAACCGCCATACTCATTCCCACAGTGGTTGTACAAGTTGCATTCCCACCAACAGCGGAGGAGTGTTCCCTTTGCTCCACATCCTCTCCAACATTGACTGTCATTAGTGCTTTTGATCATAGTCATTCTGACTGGTGTAAGGGGGTATCTCAGTCGTTTTGATTTGCATTTCTCTGATGATTAAGGATGTTGAGCATTTCTTTAAATGTCTTTCAGCCATTTGTGATTCTTGTTTTGTGAATTCTGTTTAGTTCTTTAGCCCATTTTTGTAAATTGGATTGTTCAGTATTTTGATGTCTAGTTTCTTGAGTTCTTTATATACTGTGGAGATCAGTTCTCTGTCAGATGTGGGCTTGGTGAAGGTCTTTTCCCATTCTGTTGGCTGTCTTTTTGTCTTATTGACTGTGTCTTTTGCCCTGTAAAAGCTTCTCAGTTTCAAGAGGTCCCATTTATTAATTGTTGTGCTCAGTGTCTGTGCTGTTGGTGTTATATTTAGGAAGTGATCTTAGGTGCCAATGCATTCAAGAGTGCTTCCTACTTTCTTTTCTATTAAGTTTAGTGTAACTGGATTTATGTTCAGGTCTTTGATCCACTTGGACTTGAGTTTTGTGCATGGTGACAGATATGGCTCTATTTGTAATCTTTTACATATTGAGATCCAGTTATGCCAGCACCATTTGTTGAAGATACTTTCTTTTTTCCATAGTTTTGGCTTCTTTGTCAACAATCAAGTGTTCATATGTGTGTGGATTAATGTCAGGGTCTTCAATTCGATTTCATTGAATCCAGTATGTTGGTTTTTATACCAGTACCAAGCTGTTTTTATTACTATAGCTCTATAGTACAGCTTGAGGTCAGGGATGGTGATGCCTCCAGAGGTTGCTTTATTATATGGGATTCTTTTAGCTATCCTGGGTCTTTTGTTTTTCCATATGAAGTTGAGTATTTTTCTTTCCAAGTCTGTGAAGAATTGTATTGGGATTTTGATGGGGATTGCATTGAATCTGTAGATTGCTTTAGGTAAGATTGCCATTTTTACTGTGTTAATCCTACCTATCCATGAGCATGAGAGATCCTTCCATTTTCTGATTTCTTTCTTGAGAGATTGAAAGTTCTTATCAAAAAGGTCCTTCACTTGTTTAGTTAGTGTTATCCCAAGGTATTATTTGTGGCTATTGTAAAGGGTGATGTTTCTCTGACTTCTTTCTCAGACCTTTTATCATTTGTGTATAGGAGGGCTACTGACTATTTTGAGTTGATCTTGTATCTTGCCACTTTACTGAAGGAGTTTATCAGCTGTAGGAGTTCCCTGGTAGAATTTTTGGGGTCACTTATGTATATTATCATATCATCTGCAAAATAGTGAAAGTTTGACTTCTTCCTTTCCAATTTGTAACCCTTTGATCTCCTTTTGTTGCTTATTGCTCTAGCTAGAACTTCAAGTACTCTGTTGAATAAATATGGGGAGAGTGGACAGCCTTGTCTTGTTCCTGATTTTAGTGGTATCACTTTGAGTTTCTCTCCGTTTAATTTGATGGTGGCTGTTGGCTTGTTGTAAATTGCCTTTATTATGTTTAGGAATGTTCCTTGTATTCCTGATCTCTCTAAGACCTTTATCATGAAGGGGTGTTGGATTTTTCAAAGGCTTTTTCAGCATCTAATAAGATGATCATGTGGTTTTTTTCTTTCAAATTGTTTATATGGTGTATTACATTGACAGATTTTCGTATGTTGAACCATCCTTGCATCCCTGGGATGAAACCTACTTGGTCATGGTGGATAATTTTTTTGATGTGTTCTTGGATTCAGTTTGCCAATATTTTGTTGAGTATTTTTGCATCAATGTTCATGAGAGGGATTGGTCTGTAATTCTCTTTCTTTGTTGCATCTTTGTGTGGTTTGGGTATCAGGGTAATTGTAGCCTCATAAAAAGAGTTTGGTAATGTTCCTTCTGTTTCTATTGTGTGGAACAATTTGAAGAGTATTGGAATTAGTTCTTCTTTGAAAATCTGGTAGAATTCTGTACTGAAACCATCTGGCCCTGGGCTTTTTTTGGTTGGGAGACTTTTGATGACTGTTTCTATTTCTTTAGGGGTTATTGGTCTATTTAAATAGTTTATGGTCTTGGTTTAACTTTGGTATGTGGTATCTATCCAGAAAATTGTCTATTTCTTCCAGATTTTCCAATTTTGTGGAGTATAGGTTTTTGAAGTATGACCTGATGATTCTCTGGATTTCCTCATTGTTTGTTGTTATGTCTCCCTTTTTGTTTCTGATTTTTTAATTTGTGTGCTTTCTCTTTGCCTTTTGGTTAATTTGGCTAGGGGTTTGTCTATCTTGTTGATTTTTTTTCAAAGAACCAACTCTTTGTTTCATTGATTTTTTTTTTTTTTTGTATTGTTCTCTTGGTTTCTATTTCATTGATTTCAGCCCTCAATTTGATTATTTCCTGGCGTCTATTTCTCCTGGGTGAGTTTGTTTTCTTTTGTTCTAGAGCTTTCAGTTGTGCTGTTAATTCATTGTTATGAGCTTTCTCCATCTTCTTTATGTGTGCATTTAGAGCTATGAATTTTCCTCTCAGCACTACTTTCATAGTGTCCCATAAGTTTTGGTGTGTTGTACTTTCATTTTCATTGAATTCTAGGAAATCTTTAATTTATTTCTTTATTTCTTCCTTGACCTATTGGTGTTTCAGGTGGCTGTTATTCAGTTTCCATGAGATTGTAGGCTTTCTATAATTTTTGTTGTTGTAATCTAACTTTAAGGCATGGTGGTCCTATAAGATACAGGAGGTTATTGCAATTTTTTTGTATCTGTTGAGATTTGCTTTGTGACCAAGCATGTGGTCGATTTTTGAGAAGGTTCCATGGGGTGCTGAGAAGAAGGTATATTCTTTTTTGTTAGGATGGAGTGTTCCATAGATATAAATTAAGTCCATTTGAGTCATAACATCAGTTAAGTTCTTTATTTCTCTGTTAAGTTTCAGTCTGGTAGATCTGTCTTTTTGGTGAGAGTGATGTGTTGAAATCTCCCACTACTAATGTGTGGGGTTTGATGTGCAATTTACGCTTTAGTAATGTTTCTTTTATGAATGTGTGTGCCTTTGTATTTGGGGCATAAATGTTCAGAATCCAGACTTCATCTTGGTGGATTTTTCCTGTGATAAATATGTAATGTCCTTCCTGATCTCTTTCGATTGATTTTAGTTTGAAGTCTATTTTATTAGATATTAGAATAGCTACACCAGCTTGCTTCTTAGGTCCATTTGATTGGAAAGCCTTTTCCCAGCCCTTTACTCTGAGTTAGTGTTTGTCTTTGAAGTTAAGGTGTGTTTCTTGTATGCAGCAGAAGGATGGATCCTGTTTTCTTATCCATTCTGTTAGTCTGTGTCTTTTTATAGGTGAGTTGAGACCATTGATATTGATGGATATTAATGACCAGTGATTGTTAATTCCTGTTATTTTTTTTTTTGTGTGTGTGTGTGTGTGTTAGTGTGAGATTATCTATTGGCTGAATTTTCATGGGTGTGTTTAGCTTCTTTAGGTTGGATTTTTCCTTCTAGTGCTTTCTGTAGGGCTGGGTTTGTGGACAGATATTGTTTAAATCTGGTTTTATCTGGAATATTTTGTTTACTCCATCTATGGTGATTGAGAGTTTTTCTGGGTATAATAGTCTGGGTTGGCATCTGTGGTCTCTTAGTGTCTGCATAAGATTTGTCCAGGACCTTCTAGCTTTCATAGTCTCTATTGAGAAGTCTGGTGTTATTCTGATGGGTTTGCCTTTATGTGTTACTTGTTTGTAGATGTAACCAATCGTATTATTAAAATAAGAAACACAGAGCCAAGGTAAAAGAGAAAAGCCGAGAGGTCAGAGCTCAGAGATAAAATCTTACCTCCTGCAGTGCTCCTAGCTTCCCCGAGAGAGGGAGGTACTTCCTGTGTCCCTGTTTAAATAATCTTTCTGTTCTGCCTTCTCATTGGTTGTAAACCCAACCACATGACTGCCTCATCACTGCCTGTAAGTACCGCCCTCCAGGTCTTAAAGGCGTATGTCTCCAATACTGGCTGTATCCCTGAACACACAGAAATCTACCTAGCTCTTCTAACCACCACGCTCTTACTATGGCTCTAATAGCTCTGACCCCAGGGCAACTTTATTTATTAACATAAAATTAAAATAACATTTCAGTACAAATAAAATATCACCACATTTCCCCTTTTCTATTTTAATAAAAAGAAAAAAGGCAAACGGTTATAACTAACAAAAGAAAAACTATATACAAAAGTACAATAACTATATACAATATATACAAGTAACAAATACCTAAACGATGTCTAGTCCATTTGTATTTGACAAATCAGAGAAAATAATTCCCTTATCTATCCTATTTTAGTAAGTCCAAAATGTATCTAATTCACTTTCTATCCTAATTAATCTTCAACTATAACTAACTAATCTTCAACTCCCTCAGAGACCCAAGAAGGAAATAATATTAGCTAACAAAAATAAAAACAGGAAGTGCACAAAAGCAACTTCCAAAAATTTTGTGAGTTGACAGAAACAGCCAGCTGCCTGGACAGTCACCTGAGGTTTCTCCACAGTGTTGGGGCATCATCTTCAGCCTATAGGCTTAGCGTATCTGACAGACTCATTTGTGAAGTAGGTTGTACACAAGGTCAACAGTTCAACCTCACACTGGGTGAGAGCAGTCCATGTACCAGAAACACCTGAATTCCACTAGTGTCATGTCATGATTCAGGATTTTAAATTCTGGAAATTGTTGATGGTTTTTGAATTCAGCTGTCCATTCTTCTTGGCTGTGTATATATGGCTTCATCTAAGCATGCCCTTCTCCACATCCCTCTATTAAATGCCAGTCTACTATTGAGAGGCGTGAGCTTTCAGTTGCTGTTCCATTGCACAACAGAAGCCATCGGCCCACTGCCTGTTCAGCTGTCTTCAAAGAAAAGGGCACTGTACCTTTTCCAGATTGTGAAGGCCACTTCAGGGATGGTGCCATATTGTCCTGGCCTCAGAAGATGCCTTCTGATAAAGCCATAACCATACTTGTTTTGGCAGGAATCGGTAGTCCTTTGTTTCGTGTTCTGTCTGTCCATTTTGTCCTGTTGATTTGAGGATACTTTGTTGTCCAGTGGCTAACTTTTGCCACAATGAAAATTAACTCCATATGCAGTTTCTTCAATGCCCATATTTTCTCTGAAGTAGATTGGTACTGCCAGGAGCTGACATGTCTCAAAAAAGAAAAATTTCTAAGTTATTAAAATATTTTAAATGCCATATTCGTTAGATCTCTGAAGGGTTTGAAGATGACCTGTCTAAAATATATCTGCTCAATTTTTAAAACATATCTAATATGATTACAATTTCTATTGTAATGTCTAACTACTAACTTTCATTTCTTTATATCCTAATAGTTGGTAATAATGTAAAGTATTTAAAACTAGTAATTGTCTTTTTCTTTTCTTTCTTTTTTTTTTTTTTTTAAACAAGAACCTTAAATCTAATCTCCTTTGCTTAGCCTTTTTCCTAACCCTTGACAACAACTTGTAACCAACCCCCCTAAACAATTGAAAATTATCCCAGACCCAAAACCCATTAAAAGAACCAAAAAACCACCTGCCCCACACCACTTCTTTGGCAATGTGGGTGTCATATTCTTAAAATTGCTTCCTGCTGGGTATGGGTGAAGTTATCTTTATCCTGAAAGAAAAATTTAGGTTAATTGTCAAATTCTAGGAAAGGTAACTATATCCTTCATTATTATCCAGTCTGTGTATAAAGCCAAAGTTCAGGGTTTATCTCAAGTCCTTATTCAAGTAGTCTTTGAGACTGGATCATCTCAGCTAGTCATCTCAAAATTGCTCTGAGCACCTTGTAGTTCAAAGCTGATCTGTAGATGATGTTTGTCAGCTTAGTGATATTATTATTGTCCACGTGGAATTGTTGTTGTTGTTGTTGTTGTGGGGCCCCATCTTCTTTCCGGAGACTTCAGTTGATGTTAGGCCTGGCCGTGATTTCCTGCAGAAAACTGATAAGAGACTCGAACACAAAGACATATATATGCAGCTAACTGAAGCCTTTTTTCTAGAATTAGTTAGTACTCTATATGACCATTCATATCTTAACAAAGTTTAAAATGTATATATATATTAATCTTGTAAATTTTGATATAAAATTTATACTTTAAGAAAAGTTTAAAGAATCAGAATAGAATCAAAGAGTTGAGATTAGTAATAGAATAGTCCCTTAATTAATTTGGCTTTTGTCCTGTCCCATAGCAGAAAATGGCTCTTTTATTCTGTCATGATACAGGGAGTTTGTATTTTCATTTTAACAACATGCTTGAGTTTAAAGAAGGAGAGAGCCATTCTCCAACTCCAAAGTCAGCTTTAAATTTTAATTGAACTGGGACTATTAGAAAACCAATAGTGTTAAATCTTTAGAGAAAAGCAGAAACAAACATTTAAGAAGACATAAAATTTTTTAGATAATATATACCCATATGCCATATACTCCAATATACTCTGTTTCCTGGGATAGATGATTTGTCCCTTTTCTTCAGTTGTCTCATTTGTCTTGTGTCCTTCAGATTCCTTAACCTTCATTCTCCTAAAAGACAAAAACAAAAACCTTCCCCCAAGACTAATTTTGGGGATGTTCCTTTTTGGCAAGTTATTATCTGATTAAATGAAAAGACATGTGTTACAGGTACAAGTTAGTTTAAATTGGATGTTCATGCTGGTTGATGAACTATCACCTCCTCTAATTAAGAGGTTTCTCTTGTTCAAATCGAACCTTTATCAATTTTGATGGTACCCACAGCTTATCTTCTCCTATAGAAACAAAAGCAAAACCTCGTCCCCAACGTAATACATACCCTGGCTTCCATTCTGAGGTCAGCACATCCTTAAAGTATATAGGCTGATTTAATTCTGTAGTTTTTTCTATTACCCAATGTCTCTCTGCAGCTGTTGTTCCTTTCTCATTGGCATTCAGAAAATTCAAAGTTAATAGAGCATTATGCAGTCTATTTCTGGGGGTTTTTGTTACTCCTTTCTGTTTATTTAGCATATCCTTTAGAGTTCTGTTTGACCTTTCTATAACTGCTTGACCTGTAGGATTATGTGGTATACCTGTAATATGCTTTATATTGTAATAAGCAAAAAACTGTTTCATTTTAACAGAGACATATGATGGAGCATTGTCAGTTTTGATTTGTGCAGGTATACCCATAATGGCCATAACTTCTAGCAAATGAGTGATTACAGAATCAGCTTTTTCAGAACTCAAAGCAGTTGCCCATTGAAATCCTGAATAAGTATCGATAGTGTGGTGTACATATTTCAGTTTTCCAAATTCTGCAAAGTGAAACATGTCCATCTGCCAGATTTCATTCCTCTGAGTACCCTTTGGGTTACATCCTGCTGGTAATGGTGTTTGATTATAGAAGGAACAAGTAGGACATTTCTTTACTATTTCTTTGGCTTGTTGCCAGGTTATGGGAAAATCCTTTTTTAAACCTTTACTATTGACATGATGTTTTTTATGAAATTCTGAGGCCTCCAGCACATTTCCTATCAATAATTTATCAATCTCATCATTGCCTTGTGCTAGAGGGCCTGGCAGACCAGTATGAGATCGGATGTGAGTTATATATAAAGGATGACTCCTTTTCCTGATTGTATCTTGTAATTGAATAAATAGTGAAGTTAATTCTGAAGCATCAGGGATAAATTCTGCAGTCTCAATATGTAATACCACTCTTTCAGCATACTGAGAGTCAGTTACTATGTTGAGAGGTTCTGAAAAATCCATTAATACCAACAGAATAGCATACAATTCTGATTTTTGCACTGAATTATAAGGACTTTGTACCACTTTACTTAAATTTTCTGATTTGTAACCTGCCTTTCCTTGTTTGTTGGCATCTGTATAAAATGTACGAACTCCAGATATGGGTTTTTGCCGTACAATTCGAGGCAAGATCCAATCAGCTCTCTTTATAAAATCAATTCTGTTGCTTTTGGGATATTTGCTGTTAATTTCTCCCAAAAAATTACTGCAAGCTCTTTGCCAAGGTTCACTTTCTGTCCATAATTTTTCAATGTCCTCCTTAGTTAAAGGTACGACAATTTCTGCTGGGTCTATTCCTGCTAATTGACGAAGTCTCAATTTTCCTTTCCAAATCAAGTCAGAGATTTTTTCCCCATAAGTTTTTAATTTTTTATTTGGTTTATTTGGTAAAAATATCCATTCCAATATAATATCTTCCCTCTGCATTAATATTCCAGTAGGGGAATGCCTAGAGGGTAAAATAACCAAAATGCAATCCAGCTTTGGATCAATACGATCCACGTGCCCTTCATGTACTTTCTTTTCTACCAAGGCCAATTCTTTCTCAGCTTCAGGTGATAATTCTCTTGGACTATTTAAGTCCTTGTCACCTTCTAAGGTTTTGAACAAATTAGTCAGTTCATCATTTTTTACCCCAACAATAGTTCGTAGATGAGAAATATCTCCAAATAATCTTTGAAAGTCATTAAGAGTCTGTAGTCTATCTCTCCTAATTTGCACCTTTTGGGGTCTAATTTTTTGTAGCTCTATTTTATATCCTAAATAATTAATAGAATCTCCTCTTTGTATTTTTTCAGGAGCAATTTGTAATCCCCAGCAAGGCAAAATTTTCTTTACTTCTTCAAACATTCTTTCTAAAGTATCTGCATTTGAGTCAGCTAATAAAATATCATCCATATAATGATAAATTATAGATTTAGGAAATTTTTTACGTATCACTTCCAATGGCTGTTGTACAAAATATTGGCACAGAGTTGGGCTATTTAACATTCCCTGTGGGAGGACCCTCCATTGAAATCTTTTAACCGGTTGAGAATTATTATAAGTAGGCACTGTGAAAGCAAATCTTTCTTTGTCCTTTTCTTGTAAGGGTATTGAAAAGAAACAGTCTTTTAAATCAATAACTATGAGAGGCCATCCTTTTGGTAACAGAGTAGGCAAAGGAATTCCAGATTGTAGAGAGCCCATCGGCTGAATTACTTTGTTAATTGCTCTAAGGTCTGTTACCATTCTCCATTTACCAGATTTCTTTTTAATAACAAATACAGGAGAATTCCAAGGGCTGGTTGACTGTTCAATATGCTGAGCATTTAGCTGTTCTTCTACCAGCTCTTCTAAAGCCTGGAGTTTCTCTGTTGTTAAAGGCCATTGCTGAACCCATACAGGCTTGTCTGTTAACCATTTTAAAGGTAGAGCTGTTGGTATTTTTGGAAGATTATCAGTTGTTGTGCCCTGTTCCTGTATAATATGGATGGCTGGTGACCACTCAAAATAATGCCTTCTAATATTTCTCTCAGAAACATGTGCTAGTTTATGATTTGTTTCTGAGATTGGAGGGATTTTAATCTGAGTATTCCATTGTTGCAACAAGTCTCGACCCCACAGGTTCATAGCTATGTTAGCGACATATGGTTTTAATTTTCCTCTCTGTCCTTCTGGACCTATACATTCCAGCCATCTTGCACTCTGTTTCACTCCAGATAATGTCCCAATTCCTAACAGTTGAACGTTTACCTCCTGAAGAGGCCAAGCTGGATGCCAAAATTCTGGTGCAATTATGGTAATGTCCGCACCTGTGTCTACCAGACCAGACAATAAAACACCATTTATTTTTATCGTTAATTTTGGTCTCTGTTCATTAATAGAAGTTTGCCAAAAAATTTTCTTTATGTTTTCTCCTGAATTTTCTATTCTCTCTTTTTCATCATCCTGACCAGCCTGATTTATTCCAATAGTCATTTGGTTATTTAATCGCTCAGAGCAGGGATTTCCTCTACAGCTGCAGGAAAGGTTTGAACTGGTTTTGCTATGGGGGCCTGCATGAGGCCCCTCCGGGAGTTTCCCGAAAACTGAGGCAAAGGATTACCCTGTCTGT
Organism: Peromyscus maniculatus bairdii; assembly: GCF_049852395.1. Taxonomy (NCBI): domain Eukaryota; kingdom Metazoa; phylum Chordata; class Mammalia; order Rodentia; family Cricetidae; genus Peromyscus; species Peromyscus maniculatus. The sequence continues at coordinate 29,644,669 of NC_134862.1, read as the reverse complement.
CCTTTGTTGATCTACATTCGTTGGTCCAGTGTTTTCCCTTACCACACCTTCTGCATACTCCAGAAGGAAGGGGCATTCTGTTGCCATTGTTCCTTGAAGAAACATTGCTTCTAGGATTGACCTGTTTACAGTCCCTTTTAAAATGTCCTTGCTTTCCACACCCAAAACATCTAACACTCCTCAAACCTTTTGAAATTACTTCTCCTACCCACGTATCATGCTCATCAACCTCAACATTAATTGTTTCTCTAATCCAGTCTTCCAAAGGTGCAGATCTTGCCCTTAACGGCCTGATTATTCTTTTGCATGCTGCATTCGCATTCTCAAATGCCAAAGCTTCAATTATTGCCTTACTAGCTTCTGATCCTGAGACCATTCTGTTTACTGCTGAAGCCAGTCTTTCTAAAAAATCTGTGAAAGATTCTTTAGGGCCTTGCATAACCTTTGTGAATGACTCATGTTTTTTTCCTGGTTCATCAACTCTGTCCCATGCATTCAAGGCTGCCATTCGACATAAAATTACGGTTTGAACATCATATAAACATTGTGTTTGTATTGAAGCATATTGGCCTTCTCCAATAAGCTGATCCTGACAAACTTGTATTCCTTTATCCCTCCATTGTGTTTCTACGTTTCTAGCTTCCTCCTTAAACCAAGTCAGAAATTGAATTCTCTGGCTGGGTTCCAGAACAGCTTGTGCAAGGTCCCGCCAGTCCTGTGGTATAATCCTATTATATGTTGACCAAGAGTTTAACATTTGCTTTACATATGGGGAATGCATGCCATAAGATACTATTGCCTCCTTAAACCTTTTAAAATCCATCAGTTCAATTGGAGCCCAGATATTTTGTGTAGCCATTTGATCAGGCATCTGCTGTACGGTTACAGGATAAATTAAGGATGATTGTGTGAAAACAGGCTTTCTTTCTGTAACCTTATGATCCAAACTTGAACCAACTTCACTGTTAAAATTAACAGGTTTTTCTAAAGCTGTTATCCTGGCACTTAAATCGACTATCTTTTTAAATAGTAAAATGAGAATAAGCATGGTGATAAACTGCATAATTCCCATAATACTAATCTTTTCATATAGTTGTTCCATTGTCAGACTGCCTAAAATTTCAAACAAAACCCAATTTTCTTCCAATGTACACAGGAAACCCATTTTTTTAAATGTGGAAAAAATTTGTCTTTTAAATAGTTTCCTTTATGACTTACCAAATCTGCGTAGAACAGTAGAAATCCGAGCGAATTTCAAAACAGCCACCTAGAGTCCTAGGTGTAAATCCAGAGAGAGAGAGAGAGAGAGAGAGAGAGAGAGAGAGAGAGAGAGAGAGAGAGAGAGAGAAACAGAGAGACAGAGAGAAAGCAAGAGAGAAAGCAAAAGCGAAAGCGAAAGTGAAAGTGAAAGTGAAAGCGAAAGCGAAGGGGTAGCCGGCTAAAGCTTAAAGCCAGCCACTTGTTCCCTCTGAGCCGAGTCAAGGCTTGGCTTTACAGCCAGGGGCCCTGTTTAGCAGGGCAGGCCTGAGCTGTTTGTAGCACTGGCTTTAAGCAAGCAGCTCACAGTCCGGCCTGAGCCCAAGCAGACCTGGGCTGGGGCTAGGGAGCCGGCTGCTCCGGCTAGGGAGCCGGCCCCAAGCAGTTTTTAATGGATTCTTGTCACGTTGGGCGCCAGATGTAGATGTAACCAATCGTATTATTAAAATAAGAAACACAGAGCCAAGGTAAAAGAGAAAAGCCGAGAGGTCAGAGCTCAGAGATAAAATCTTACCTCCTGCAGTGCTCCTAGCTTCCCCGAGAGAGGGAGGTACTTCCTGTGTCCCTGTTTAAATAATCTTTCTGTTCTGCCTTCTCATTGGTTGTAAACCCAACCACATGACTGCCTCATCACTGCCTGTAAGTACCGCCCTCCAGGTCTTAAAGGCGTATGTCTCCAATACTGGCTGTATCCCTGAACACACAGAAATCTACCTAGCTCTTCTAACCACCACGCTCTTACTATGGCTCTAATAGCTCTGACCCCAGGGCAACTTTATTTATTAACATAAAATTAAAATAACATTTCAGTACAAATAAAATATCACCACACTTGTTTTTTTTCCTTTGCGGCTCTTAATATTTTTCTTTGTTCTCTGTGTTTAATGTTTTGATTATTATGTGGCGAGGGGACTTTTTTTGGATCCAGCCTATTTGGTGTTCTGTAAGCTTCTTGTATCTTCATATTTTTCTTTCTTTAGGTTAGGAAAGTTTTCTTCTATGATTTTGTTGAATATATTTTCTGTGCCTTTGAGTTGATATTCTTCTTCTTCTATCACTATTATTCTTAGGTTTGGTCTTTTCATGGTGTCTCAAATTTCTTGGAGATTTTGTATTATGACTTTTTTGTCTTTAGTGTTTTCTTTGACTGACGAATCTATTTTCTCTATTGTGTCTTCAGTGTCAGAGATTCTCTGTTCCATCCCTTGCATTCGGTTTGTTATGCTTGTTTCTGTAGCTCCTGTTCGTTTAGTCAGGATTTCTATTTCCAGCATTCCCTCAGTTTGTGTTTTCTTTATTGTGTCAATTTCTATTTTCAAATTTTGAATTTTTTCCTTCATCTATTTAATTACTTTTTCTTGACTTTCATTGATTTCTTCCAATTTTTTGTTTGTTTTTTCTTCCATTTCTGTAAGGGAATTTTTTATTTCCTCTTTAAGGGAGTTTTTATTTCTTCTTTAAGGGCCTCTGTCATCTTCTTAAAGTCATTTTTAGGGTTGACTTCTTCTGTTTCTTCTGCCTTGGTATGTTCAGGTCTTGCAGATGTAGAATCACCAGATTCTGATGTTGTCATATAGGTTTTTATGTTGTTGCCTGTATTTTTGCACTGGTGTCTACTCATCTCTTCCTCTGCTTGGTGCAGGCAGTGTCTGTGTCTGAAGGTTCCTCTCTTGTTCTAATTGTTAGTCTTGGTTCACTAGGAGTTCTTGGTTAAATTGGTGCTGTTGGGCTCTGTTTCTTCGGGGGCAGCTTAGTCCAATCAGTGTTAGTGGGTTCTGTCTCAGGGAGTAGTTGTTCTCAGTTGGTGTAGGGTATGCTTAAGATTTCAGTGGTTGTTAGGTTCGTAGGGGTTGGTTTTTTTGTTTGTTTTTTGTTTTTTTGGGTTTTTTTGGGTGGGGGAACAGGGAAAGGTAGTTGTCTGGTCCCTGGGACTCTGATGGGTAGGGCCTAGGGGCTAGAGACCTGACCTGCCGGTCTGGAGATGGGAGCTTACCTGTTCCCAGTCGGTGTAGTGTAGGCTTATGATTCTGGTGATCTGGTCTGGTAGCTGGCCAGTGCCTTCTTTTCTGTTCTCAGGTTACGTTTTGCTCATTTGTCAACTCCTCAGCTGATCTTGTTTCCTCAGACTGCAAACTGTAGGCTTCTGAATCCTCTCCCGGATGGATTTCATCTGAGCCTGGTAGTCTCACCAACACCTCCAAGTTGTTGGGTTTCGCAGGATCAGCAGCTGGTTCCTGGGTTGGCCTCAGACAGAGTGTTCAGATCCGTTCTGGTCTCGTCCCACGGAGATGGCTCCTTCCCTGGGTGTTGGGATTAAAGGTGTCCCCGTTCCAAGCTCTTGATTAAGAGCTTGTTTTCACTAACTCCTCAGCGGGTAATAGCTCAATTTCTGGTCTTTATTACAACTGCATCTGGGCTGCCGCTCCGCCTGCCTATGCCTGTTTATTTTTCAAATGTACGTACGCCTGTTGCCTGTGGTGTTTAGAAGTGGTCATTGAATTCCCTGTAACTAGAGTTAGGGATGGTTGTTAGCCACCATGTGAACTGAGCCCAGATTCCTGTAAGAGCAACAGCTGTTCTTAACCACTGAGCCACTTTCTAGCTCCAATGTCACTTATTTTTACTATTGTATAATTTTTTTTTATTTCACTTTCTTTTGAGACAGGGTCTTGCAGTGTAGCCCTAATTCACTGTATGCCAGATTGGCCTTGAATTTGTGGTGCTCTGTGAACTTAATATAATCTAGAATCTCCTAAAGATAGTCTTAGATTGTCTAGATCAGATTGAGCTGTGTAGCCAGAATTTCTGTGTCCCACCTGGCCCGCAACAGCTTATAAAATAAACACACAGAGGCTTATATTAATTACAAACTGTTTGGTCTATGGCTCATGCTTCTTGCTAGCTAGCTCTTACAATTTAATTCAACCCATTTCTATTAATCTATGTTTTGCCACATGGCTTTGTGACGTTACCTGTGTCCCATTACATCTTGCTTCCCTGGCTTTGTCAGGATGAGGTGGCTCAGATCCATAGGGTACATGAACAGCAGCTTGTCTTTCACTTCCAGTAAGCTTAGCTCCTTCTCTGTGGAATATGTTCCAGCCTGAGCTACTTTTGTCAGTGCTTGTGCTTGTTCAGTTATAGTGCCCCTGGAAGGTCTTCAGAAGTGTTACCGACCTTGACACCTCTGATCCCAGCAAGCCCACCCTTTTCATGGCTCCACCTTTTCCTTTCTTATTACATTTATTTAATTCTTTTGAGATGGGAGCACAAATACCTGGAGGTCAGAGAATAAATACCTCCTTTAACCATGTGGCTCCCAGTGATTGAACTTAGGCCATCAGGCTTGATGGCAAGGGCCTTTCTTTGCTAAGCATTGAGCCAGCCCCAGTCTCTTTTATTTTATTTAAAAATGTGTCCCGTAGCTTTATTTGACTGTTTTTCTGTCCTTTAATTTTTAATTATTTCATGAGTCTATTGCTACTTTGTATGTACTTGGAAAAATGCCTACTCATACATCTTGCTCATATTAACATTTTTTCCTACTGTTAAATAGTAAGAATTCTTTTTATATTCTGGGTGCAAATTACTAGTTACTAGCTTAGGTATGTGATTTCCAAATACTCCATTCTTTGTTCTCTGTGTTATCTCTTCATGGTTTTGGTGATATCTTTTAATAGAAAACTTGTAACCCTTGGATCCAGTTTGTCATATCTTTAAAAAAAAAAAAAAACCTGGTCCATGGTTGCTAGGATTTTAATTACTTTTTTTTTATATGATGTCAGGTATGTATCCAATTTTATTCCTCTGTACATGGACATCCACTTATCCTAGCATTATCATTGAAAGGACAGTTCATTCCTGTGTGAATGTTCTTGGCTCTTGTAACAGCAAATGCAGTAGTTGATTTCTGAACTCTCTGTTCTTTCATACTTAAATGTCTGTTGTTATAAGAGTATCACATCATCTTGGTTTCTGTAATTTCCTAGAAAATTTCAAAATTAGGAAATGTGAGTTCTCCAGCATCATTCTTTTCTGTATGTGTACATTTAAGATTGCTGTCTTGGGACTGGAGAGATGGTTCAAGTGATTAAGAACATACTGTTCTTGCAGAGAATCAGGTCCAGTTCCCAGGATCCATGTTGGGTGGCTTACAGCCTGCACTTAAATGCACACAAACACACCATACAAGTTGTTAAGAGATTGCTGTATTGGTGGATTGGCCACTTTGTTATTTATATTACCTCTTTGTCTTTTAAAAAGCTCTGAGGTCTTCTTTCTCTGATCTATTGTAGGCACACATATGACTTATGTTTGCATGGTTTATATTTTTCATTATTCATCATTTGCTTTCAACCTATGTGTATTATTATATGGTGTATCCAAGAAACTTAAAAATATATTTGAATTATGCTTGTGTGTTCAGCTAAAAATAAAATCTCCAGCACACAATAAAAATAAGTAAAACTTCAGTGTATATTGTCCTGGGGCTCATTAAAGAGCAAGCACTTTGGTTTTATCCCACATATGCAACACTGTGCAGGCTGGCAGTCCACATAAAGCGAAATACCTTATAAAAACGTGTTTCTATGAAAGCCTGCACTCTAGGTGGCAGCATTCTCAATGTAAGATAAAATAGGGGAAATAGGAGAATAAAGGCTTTTCTGCTAATTGTATGTGGAATCTAGATAAGTCATCTGAAAATTTGTAACTATGACACTGTCTTAATATGGGTCTGAAGTTTGAATTTTATACTATTTACTGTTTATAGAACCCCTAAATTGAAAATGTTAAAATTTAATGAGGTTAAAATAAAACAATAAAAGAACATACTCTTTTTTAATTTAAAAAAATTTAAAACTATATGTGTCTGAATATTTTGCCTAGATCATGTCTGTGCACCACATATATGGAATGCTTTCAGAGGTCAGAGGAGGGCGTAGGGATACCTGGAGCTGGAGTTACAGACAGTTCGGAAGCCACCATGTCGGTGCTGGGAATTGAACCTCCCTCTTCTGGAGCAGCAAGTGCTCTTAATCACCACTTTAGTCTTAATGAATGTAGTCTTAATCCTGACTAGAAATGATTCTCAGAGTTAATGTTTCTGGGAAGACAAGACCAGTCCAAATATTAAAGACACAAAAGCAGAATCAGTTCATTAATAGCAAGAGTTGGCAGAACTGTATTACAGCTATTTGACTTTCAAATAATACAACTATAGAAATTTAAAACCTAAATGATAAGAAGGGTACAAACGTAAGACAATAATATTTTATCCAGCACATCTAGATATTTTGTTGTAGGACTTCTTATTATCTAGTTTGCCATACTGCCTGAAAAGGAACTTGGTATTTTAGAGTAGCCTATCCTAAGTTATTATGAATTGCCAGCCTAAATACTGATTTTAAGTGGGAGGACTAAATATAATCAGCCTTCCATTTTTAACAAAAGAAAAACAACTATAAACAGTTCTGGAGTCAGTAACCTCAGATAGCTTATAACTCCTTCACTTACTACCTGCACGGTCTTGAAGTTTGCACTGTCTGTGCCCCAGCCTCTTCATCTCTAAAGCCTTAGAGCCATTAGGGTTATTCTGACAAGAACAGAATCTGACCGCATGCACTTATGCACTTAATAGGAGTATCTGGCAATAGTATTCAGTAAGTGTTAGCTATTGTTAATGTTATTATTAGGAATTTAGCTATATATAACTTCTTTATTAGGCCCTCCTTTTCTATATAGAAAAGTTTTGCATAGTTTCACTAGCCCTAAAACTATGAGAAAGTTTCATAATATATAGAAAATTTTAGTTTTAAATAGTATTTTGTATTACATCTTTTAATTTATTATGTATGTGTGTATATAGTATTTATTATGTAATATATATGAATGATTGTGCCTGTGGAGATAAGAAGACAACTGATGAGACTTGAATCTATCCTTCCACCATGGGCCCAAACTCGGGTCATCAGGCGTGGCAGCAAGAACCTCTTTGCCCTTTAAGCCATCTCACTGGTCTTTTATAAAAAGGTTCAATTTATTAAACTGAAAATTTTTTGCCCTAGCATTTTAATTCCACAGTGCTGACTCTTGCATCTTGTTGCTCATAAATACATAAGGATGTTTCTAGACCATCATTTGTGTTCTAAATCTAATATGAAAAGTTATTATTGAAGAAGTCATTTGAAGCATTGTCTGTGCAGGGAGGGGACTTTCTTTGTTCTTGCTTTCAAGTTCTATGGAAGAGACATTGGAGTATCCGCCCCATTCTTTCTTCTTTAAATCTCCATAGGAAGTGTTTGAAATGAAAACTAACACTTCACATATCCCTATAAACTTACCTCCTTGCTTATTATTGTGTGTGAATGTCTATGCAAATACATCTGATGGTCTTAATGAGCAAATTGTATGAAGTTTGAAGTTCTAGTGTTTGAAATCTCACTCATTGATCACCAATCATTGGAAGATTAAAAATAAAAATGTTGTGATTTTTTTTGTTATTTTCAGAAAAAATATAAATATTTTCATGATGAAGGCCAAAAAAAAAGGTTCAGTTTATGCTTTATTTTTTTTCTATTATTATTTTTTACTTCTATTTTATGAATGAGTTCAAGGTAAAAAAACTATTGCCACCGTGTGTGTGTGTGTGTGTGTGTGTGTATTCGTTTGTGTGCCTTTCTGTGTGTGCACATGGAGGCCAGAGGTAAACATTGAGTATCTTTCTCAATCATGTTCCACATTCCATATTTTGAAACTTTATCAAAACCACTATACATCTTTTGATGTTCCTATTGTCTGTTAGGAAGATCTGTTCCTGTAAGTGTTCTTCACTCAGAGGGTGATCAAACTCTATCTTCTGATAATGGCTGAAAAATTTCGGTCTTTTAAGAGCTATTATAATGTGTCATTGGGCTAAATATGGAGGGAACTCTCCCCAATATCTGCTGATCTTCAGGAGAGAATCTTTAGAAATAGGTACCTCAGGGACCATCTAGGTTAGATGATTACATTGTAAAATAAAAAATCCTTTTATTTTCCAGTGAAGATACACACATGAATATATGTATATTGGATCAAGTTATAGTTACTGCAAGGAGTCCCAATTTGGCTTTGGACTTTTCCTCTTTAGTACATCAGCCCCTAAGTACACTCATTCAGCCTTTGGTTCTATAAATCATAGCTCTGGTGTTGTTGAAGTAATAGTTTTCATAGTTTAGGATCAATGAAAACTGCTTTGTATAGGAACAAAAACTCATAAGAAACTAACCAGCCAATAAAGAATAGGTATAAATATTTTCTGTTTAACTTTTGCTATTCTGCATTCTAAAGAGTATAACTCTCTGTCTTTAGTTTGCAGAGCAGCTGCTCAATCTTCCCTTCCAGCCAGGTCTCAACACATCTCTCCTTGTTCTTGGCCTACCAACAAGAATCTTCATTTAGTTAGGCAGTTACTAGTAACAAAACTAAGTACATTCTGTCAAGGATAGACTTTACCTTTTTTTTTTTTTTTTTGGTTTTTCGAGACAGGGTTTCTCTGTGTAGCTTTGCGCCTTTCCTGGAACTTACTCTGTAGACCAGGCTGGCCTCGAACTCAGAGATCCGCCTGGTTCTGCCTCCCGAGTGCTGGGATTAAAGGCAAGTGCCACCACCGCCTGGCTAGCCTTTACTTTTTAAAGCACAATTTACTCTAAGTTATCTGTAGTGTTATCCTTTGAGCTTTAGTGATTCTCCCAAATGCCTTGTTTTTTTACTGGTCCTTATGTGAAATAAGAAGAACCGAAGGGCTGGTAATTCTTGCAGAGGGACTAAAAACCATACATAAACTTTAGAATTGTTTCAGTGTACTCTTTTGTCATTCACTGACTCAACTAATCAAATATTAATTAACTGGCTTTTTAAAACAGCCTACTGAGAATTGTTAGTTCATGATGAGTTTCTCCTGCAGCTGTTTTCTTTTTATTCTCATCTGAGCAATTTCATCTGCTCTATTTATCATCCTTTCAGTGGCAGCCTATAAGGAATATGACTATTCTGCACATTGCCTGGCCTTACAGGCTTTTCTTTGAAATGAGGGTAAAAACCTTTGTGACCTTGAAGCTCTGATGATCTGTGTGCCCACAAAACATTAATCCACATGCCTGAAAAGAAAAATTATATGGACAAAGCCAAGGTTTTGCTGCCAGCCTGAATGGTAGTTGGACTCCCTTGGACCATGGTTGATGTAGCCTTGTGCCTGATAGTGCTGGGTTCATGGAAAACGCTTCTTTAGGTGGTCATGTGCAGTCAAGGTGTCAGAAGCACTGTCTACTTGAGGGGAAATCTTTTCCAATGAGTTTATACTTATATATTCTTGGCTTTGACATGAATGGTAGGTAGTCTCACTGACATCTATGATGTCATCAAGGAATCTCTCTTATTTTCATGGTACAAAAACTTGGATATCTTTAGTGAATACAGTTTCTTTAACAACCATAGCCTTATTGCCAGCAAGTTTAAGTGCCAGACTACATAATTTTCTGACCAAAGTACATATTTTTCTAACATTTCTGTTTTGTTCCTTGCTTAAAAAAGAAAAGAAGAAGAAGAAGAAGAAAAAGAAAACCATCTCTCGATGACTGTTCCATAGCCTGAATGCTGGATTTCCTCCATCAGATTAATTAATGCATTGACTTTATATTTTGCTTCTCTGAAATTCTCAGGTCACAGACAAAATGCCAGCAAGTTCTTTGCCACACTGTACCATGAATGGCCTTTAGTCCATTTTTTTTATAGGTCTTTATTCTCATCCAAAACCTCATTAACCTGGTGTTCACTGTTTGTATTCCTGTTAGCCTTCTCCCACCTTTAAGTACTCCTGGCTTTGGCCTCTTCAGCTCTTGTCACCAAATTTTCTCACATTTCTCCCTTAAATAAATCCCACATGCTTTAGAAACCTATGGTTAGGTAATCACAGCATGTACTGCACTTTCCTGCTTCCAATTTCCCGTGTTAGTTTTTCACAGCTGTTACACCCGAAAAAAAATAAAGGACTTATTTTGGTTTCATTGTATCTTGGCTATGGTTAGGCAGAACATCATAATGGGGTCTGTAGTAGAACAAAGCTGCTTTCTTCATGGAAACCAAGAAGCAGAAAAACAGGAAGGATCTAAGGCAAGATGCAGCTCCTTGTGACATTATTTCTTTCACTGTCTGCAGTTACCACAACCTCCCCAAAGAGCACCCCCAGCTGAGTACCATCTCTTCAATATATGAGCCTGGGGAGAATGTTTCATATCTGAACCATAAAATCGACGTTTCTGTCTCTTGTGATGCCTACGTGACCTATGCACTCTACCAGCAAGAAGGCTGTCATTATATGTGGTCCCTTTACTTAAAACTTTCAGAACCATGAGTCAAAATAAAGGTCTTTTGAGTTAAACTTACCCAATTTGTTTTATTGTGGCATTGACAATAGAAAGTTAATGAAGCAAGGAACGAGCAGATTATTTTTTTCATTTGTATTTTTTAAATAAAGAGCTCCCACTTTTTCAGTGTGACCATATTAGGAAGAGGGACAAAGAGATCCAATGAACCCCTGAAGTCCAGCTTCCTCTTTCAAAGATTACTTTTATTTAATGTGTTTGAGTATTTTGCCTATATGTATCAATGTACAGCATGTGCATTAGTGCCCATGAGGGCCAGAATAAGACATCAAATTCCCTGGAACTGGTGTTACAAAGGGTTGTGAGCCATCATGTGAGTGTAGGGGACTGAACACAGGTTCTCTGCAAGAGCAGCCCATGAATGCTCTCAACTGCTGAACCATCTCAGTAGCCTCTCAGTTGTGTTTTTTAAATCTTCTTTCTTTGAAAGCTCATTGTTTTTGAAAATTAACTTCTCTCATGGACTGCAGTGTTTTTATATTGTTCCTTCTAAATCAGCAAGTGGCATGACCAGGAATCCATTTGCTAATCAAGACACACAAATACAACATTCTTGATGTCTCATTTTTTTTCTCACCCATAGTTACCTTTTTGCCAATCTGCTATTTTGGAATAGGTCCATTTTACTTTGTCATCTTTGATACTCTAATTTAGATCACTTAATATTACTATCAGGGCAATCATCTCTTAATTGAACTTTCTATCTTTATTATTAAATTTATTTTGTTTTGTTTTGTTTTATGTGTATTTGTTTTGCTGCATGTTTGTCTTTGTAACGTATGTGTGCCTAGTGCCCATAGAGGCCAGAACAGGGGTTCAGATCCCCTGGAACTAGAGTTATAGATGGGTGTGAGCCACCATGTGAACGTTAGAAACTGAACCCAGGTTCTCTACAACAGCAAGTACACTAAGCCATCTCCCCAGTCCCTTCTGTCTTATTCTTAACATCTCCATTTCCCTGTACAAAACCATATGGCAGTTTTTCTTTCAAGTATTGAAATCTTTTATGTGTTTTAATTAGTTCATTATTTGCATTTCAACTGAGGTATAGCAAGAAATGAGTCTACTCCATCTTGTTCAGAAGAGAAGAGTGCATTAGATTTACTGTAGTAGCTTTAAAAAGTAATGCCTAGACTTTTCCCTAGACCAATTAATCAGAATGAGAAAAGGGAAGAGGAGAGTATAGCAGTACTCAATTTTATTTTTAATGCAGATAGCCAAATGGACATTGAGTAGTATCATTTGAAGCACATACTTCCTTCCATTGGTTGTCAGTCTTAACACAGTTTTGACCAGTAAGACATGATGCATAGTCTTTTTGTGTGGTAACTTTACAAGTATGTTTGTTTTCTTAAACATTGTCATGTATGGGTATGCATCTTGGAGTTGATGATATTGCTGCTAAAGGCTCGCAAATACAGCCAGCACTGGAACACAAGCGAAGCAGAAGGGAGCGAACCTATTCTTGATTTCCTCTCATTGGCTGATTTAGCTCTGGAATCTGTTCTACCTTTATACTCTATATTATGAAAAAAATACGTCCTTTCAACTCTGAGATTGGTTCTAACTTTATTTAGAATCCTTCTGACTACTATAGTCAATGAGAGGAAATAATAGTGGTAAAATAATCATATTATGTTTTCTAGTGAACACATTTCTAGTGAACACACTGATGTGTTGAGCTATTTCTTTCAATATTAGACTTTATTTTGCTGTTCATGTATATCTGAAATAGTTGATACAGTTACTGTTTTTGTTTAATCCTTATAAATTTAGGCTGGGGAGATGGCTCTTGGGTGTCAAAGTATGCAAGTAGGAGAGCCTGAAATAAGATCCTCAATAAAATGCTAGCATAGCAGTACCTGTCCGTAACTCCATGCTAGGGTATTGAGACAGGAGGACCCTAGGGACTTACTGGCCATCCAGTCTATTCTAAATAGTGAGCTCCAGGTTCAGTGATAGACCCTGACTCAAAAATATGAGAGGGATAGGTGAGATGGCTCAGCATGTAGAGGTATTTGTTGACAATCTTGACCACCTGAGTTCAGTCACTGGCACTTACATGGTGGAAGGAGAGAATTGACTCCTGAAAGTTGAACTCTTACCCCCACATTTGTGCTATGGCATGTACATGTGCACTTGTATAGACACATGTAGATAAATGTAAAAATAATGTAAAGGATAAAAAGATACGGAGCACAAGAAAGGAGATATTTGACATCAACCTCTGACTTCCACATGCACACACTCAAATGGGTGATTCCGCATGCACACACAGAGATAGGTGCTTCCATATGCACACACACACAGAGATGGACACACAGATGGACACAGATGGGTGATTACACATGCACACACACATATGGGTAATTCTGCATGCCCATACAGATGGGTACTTCTTGCGTGAACACACACAGATGGGTGCTTGTGTATGCACACACACACAGATGGGTGATTCCACATGCACACACACAGATGGGTGCTTCTGCATGCGCACACAATTTTCTAATGGTGTCCCTACAAATTGTGTCATTTTATAGTTCTGTAGTTAAATAAGTATTTTTATCTTACTCATTGTTTTTTATATTTATTATCTACTCATGGAGTGTCATTATGATTTCTCATTTTTATTTCTATTATTATTGATAAACTTGTTAATTTCTGTTTCATCTATTAGGTTTTACTCATTATTTAGTAAATTATTCAATCATATCTTTTCTACCATACTTAGTGGATGTGGAACATGGGGATAATAATGTCTACATTACTGAATTAATAAGGTTAAAGTCAGATATTTTTAAAAATTCTGTACATAATTGTAAAGTTATGTTCTGTCAAATCAAAGGCCTTTCTCAAATTTCCTGCAAAGTTTTTCCATGTGCTGCCTTTTATGACTTCTACACAAAACTATTTTAAACTGTAGTCAACTTTCTAGTCATATTTGAGTATAAGAATTAAAGAGACACAGATACCATATATATATGTGTGTGTGTATATATATATACACATACATACATACATACATACATATATTAGTTATTTGTGGGGAGCCTACACATTTCTCTGTGGGAAGCCCACTCCCACTTTTTCCCCAGGGTACTCTTGAGGAGGGAGGAGTGAAAAATATTTAGATAGAAGGATAGAGGGAAGAGAAACAGATAGAAACACAGGATAGCCTTGGGAGGGCCTGGATCATTATTCACTAGCCCCTTCTGTCTCTTCTAAAGGGCTTTTTATAGAAATGCCAAGGGGTGGAGCAAAATGTCTCCTTCTAGCACAGCCAAGTGCAGACCCTTTCCAATTGCCTGGTAACTACACATGTGATCAAGCAATCCTCTTAATGCAACCCTATTGGGTAAAGCAAGCTCAGACCTCACTGGAAACCTTTGTGGGCCTCCACAATTCCCTCTTCTTGATATAATAAAGGGCCTCCCAGATCCCTCAGATAGACTGTGCTTGTTTTAGGTTGTCCTTATTGATTGATTTTTACATACATATATTCAGGAAGCTAACAAGAAGAAAGATGCCCGTCTTTGACCACCTCTGCCAAGAGGGGGTACAGAGCTTAACTCAGTTCTGACCCAGGTCCCGATTAAGAGCCTGGAAACATCCACAGTGATCTCCATAGCTGCCACACCTCCCAGTAAAGGAGTAGATGATAATAAAGATGGGATATCCTTTTGAAATGGGTCTAAGGTGACTACAGCAGTCTTAGCTGCACCAGGCCCTTTTCTAAATCAAAACTCTCTCCTAACAAATGTTCAATAAAATTTTCAAGAGACTATTTTGATTCCCAGGAGAAAACAGTCGTTTCAAAACACTTCAAAGTATCCACTTAACTAAACTAAAACCCATGCTAATTATAAAGACACTTTTTAGCTGTTTAAGTAGTTCATATATACATGTATTCCTAACACAGCAGTAGCTTTTCTGTACAAACTAACTCGATTGTGGGAGGCCTACCCCCTTGTGGGAGGCCTACTCCTTTATAAACAGAAACAGATGAGGAGTGGAAACTTCTAGGAAGAAGACAGAAAAGCTCCCCTAATTATGACACCATTGCTTAAGTTTTCCAGGGGCCATTGAGTCCATAAAATTATATTTTAAGCTATCATAGTGTTCAGATATATCTGAAGGTAAAAGAGTAATAAAAACTTTAAGATGCTTCTAATGTGATTGATTTGTTTTATCCTTTAAAAATTAATGTTACCTAATTTGTCTGGACTATAGAGATATTGAAGTAATAATAAAAAAACAATTCTAGTACGTATTTACACTTTTTTACAAACTTATATTGAACATTTACACTTTTTGCATATTTATAAGTAGCATGAACATCACTATACATATTTACACTTTTTACAAACTTACATTCAAAAGGAAACTCTACATAACTATTTTTGAAACTTATGCAAATATTTAGAAGGAATATATTAACAGCACCCTACATATTTACAACTAACATGAATATCACTATACTTACTTATACTTTTTACAAACTTATATTCAAAAGGAAACTCCATAGATCTATTTTACAAAATTTAGTAAATATCTAGAAGAATCTCTTAACTAACTTACATTCAAAAGCAAACTCTACAGGACTATTTTAAAAACTTTAGCAAACATCTGGAAGAGATCTCTTAACTGAACTATTATATTATCTTTCAACAAGACAGAGAGTTCACAAATCATGAATAATTACCATACTGAGCTGCTATAAAGCTCTTAGAAAAAACTTCCTGTGCAACTATTAGGCCTGTGGAGGAGTGTTTTTTGGAGCTGATATTCCTTTGTTGCACACTCCTCACCAAACTAACTAGCCAGCAAGCTTCTGAGGATACAATTTCCCCCTTTTTAATTTTTTAAAGCTGCTTCTTAAGATTGCCATGATGCCAGTGTTTCTCTCTTTCATTTCAAGTACAACCCAAGGTCGTTTTTTTTTTTTAATCTGCCTATAAGTTTTTTCCATACCTAAAGCAATTTCCCAGTGTATGGACCCCTTTCCCTTGCCTTCTTAAGGGTTTCAAAATGACTTGAGAAGCATCATTAGTGTCTTAATTGCCCCATGACAGGCATCACCTGTTTCTTGTTTCGGGAAGTAAAGGTAAGCTTTATAGCAGCGTTTGGGAAAAAAAACAAACAATGTTTTGAGCTGAAAAAGCAGAGTTTTTTGGGCAGCTTTTTGAAAGTTTTTGTCCCAGTCTATCTGCTTTTTCTCCAGGTCTGCTTGCCTATGCCCGCTTCATTTTTACAAACTACATTTCCCAAGCTGCCTTTTGGATCCAGGTGCAACCAATGGCGGGTGCGGCATTCCTGGTTCCTGTTTACACATCTGTGTTTGTACTGAAATCAGTATTTTGCTTTTTTGCCATGGAAGATTTTTGAGTAAAGATTAAGCTTTTCACCTGGCACTGTTCCCTGAGTGGGCATACACTCAGGTGCTTTTAGTGCCAGAAGCAAAAACACCTTGGGGCTTGCTCCTACCTTGCTGGGTCAGTGAAAGAAGATGAAAGTACTGGAAATAAAAGTTCCCCAGCCCCTCCAAAAAAGTAGCTTTAGCCTAGTGGTGGTGGTGCAAGCCTTTAATCCCAGCACTCGGGAGGCAGAGGCAGGCAGATCTCTGTGAGGTCCAGGCCAGCCTAGTCTACAGAGTGATTTCCAGAAAGGCGCAAAGCTGCACAGAGTAACCCTGTATCAAAAAAAAAAGAAAAAAAAAAGTTTTTTCAGCCTTTTCAGAGAGATTACCTCCAGGGTAGATTTTTATCTGCCTCCCCCAGATACAGAGTTCCTGCTCAGGCTCTGCTGACTGCTTTCTGTTCTGGGGGTAAGGACTTGCATCCCCATTTCTGTATGGTCAAACTTTGCTTCTGCTTTTTCCATGCTGCCATTGCAGCTAGGAGCTTAGACCCTGCTTTTTTTGCTGCAGGGAGGATCTCATAGCCTCCATGCTTCTTCCACGCCAGCAGCCCCTCACTGGGTCCCACACTGCTTCTGCTGCGGCTCCATCCTGGGGGCAGGCTCCCTCTGCTCGGTGGAAAACGGGCATAGCCTCTGGCCACGGGATTCTGGCTGCTGTTTTTCTAATACTGACTTGAAGGGGAGATTGCACTGGCAGAGAGCATTTGCTATGTTTCAAGAGGTTTTTTGTTTTTTCTAGGGTAATTATAGGTGATTTTTCCATTCTGATAGATGTTATTTCCAGGTAAATCTAATTTTTTTCCTTACAGAAAGAAAAAAAAAATCTGAAATGAAAAGACCTGAAGAGCTTTCAGAGGTTTTGTTTTTGATTTTATTTATTTATTTATCTATTTATTTATTTATTGTTTGTTTGTTTTTTTTTTTTTTTTTTTTTGGTTTTTCGAGACAGGGTTTCTCTGTGTAGCTTTGCGCCTTTCCTGGAGCTCACTTGGTAGCCCAGGCTGGCCTCGAACTCACAGAGATCCGCCTGGCTCTGCCTCCCGAGTGCTGGGATTAAAGGCGTGCGCCACCAACGCCCGGCTCTGTTTGTTTTTTTTTTTTTTTTTTTTTTTTTTTTTTTCACAAATTCCCCAAGGCCACAGGGTGACATTTATTGTAAAAGCACATGGGGTGAGGCTTGAACCAGGTGGGGCAGGGTCTAGGAGGCCGAGTCAGAGGCCTCTGAGCTGTCTTTGACATCTGTGCTCTCTGTGGTCTCACTGACCTCGCTGAGGTCCTTGCTGTCCCCACCACTATCCTCAGCAGCCAGGCCCTTCTCACGACAGGCCTCTCCCGAGCTCAGAAGCATGTTGCCTTTGCTCTCCGCCTTGTTCTCCATGGCCGCCAGCACCATGTGCCTGCCCTTTTCCTTCAGCTCCAGGTGCCGTCTCAGCTGCCGCCGGGAGCCCAGAGGGAAGCGGGTGGAAAGAGACAGGGCCTAAGTCTCCAGACAGGAGACAAGAGCCAGGCCCTGGGGCTGGCTCATCAGCCATCTGTGTAAGGTCCCGCTTCATTGCATATGCATCTTCCCCATCTGCATAGTATTTGGGCTCCACTTCACTGATCTGAAAGTTGAGAGTGTTGGAATAGAGATGCAGGGCAGCCCGGTTACTGCAGGGGAATAAGGCACTTCTGAGCTTCACAAACTTGGCCAGGCAGGTTGGCAGGCCATATCCAGGTCCTACCTTTCCCAGTCCTCCTTTCCCACTAATGCTACTTCCCATCTTCTTCTGAAGGTAGTAAACCCCAGAGCCCCTATCAATCGGGTACCTCTTCCTCCCCACTCCCCAACATTGCCCTTTCCCCCAGCTTGGCTTCCACCTCTTTCTGACATGCAGGGAGACATATTTGGCATTGAAGTTCTCTATCATGGCTCGAGAGGCCTGGTCCATCAGCTTCTGAGCAAGGCCAAGGCGCCGGTGGGAACGCTTCACAGCCAGTGAGGTGATATGTCCATGGGGTACATCATCTGGATCCTCTTCCATTTTGGCCAAGACGTACCCCACAATCTTCCCATTCTCATCCTCAGCAATGTAAGAGAGCTGGGGCCACGACAGGCCGTGGTAGAAGTAGTACTTCATCTGGTAGTTCTCCGGCAGGCAGAGCAGGTTGCAGTGCTGCATGTTCATCAGGTCCTCGGGCCTAGCATTGCGGATGTTCATCACGGCGGCGGAGCTCGCGGGTCCTCGTGGGTTGTGAACGCGCACGCTCAGCGGCCACTCAGAAGCACGGCACGGACGTTAGGGCTGTTTGTTTGTTTTTTGAGACAGGATTTCTCCACATACTTTTGGTGCCTGACCTGGATCTTGCTCTGTAGCCTAGGCTGGCTTCAATCTCACAGAGATCCGCCTGGCTCTGCCTCCTGAGGGCTGAGATTAAAGGCGTGTGCCACCACTGCCTGGCATTGTTTTGTTTTGTCTTTTAGAGAGTAATTGTTAAGTGTTTCCTAAAAATTTTGTTCCCCAAACTTGGCTTCATGGCCAAGAGGAAACTGAGTCTGATGGTGCAATGTTATCATACAGTGGCACTGTCAGCAGAGTGAAGGGTTTTATTTCACCTGCATTCGCCTCTGGGAAAATTCTTCCCTTACACTCAAGGTTTGCATCTAAGCTGTCCACAGGCCAAAAGCTTCCACAGGAATCTTTTTCTGCCTTTTTTCTTTAATAGTGTTTTCTTCATGGCTATGATTCTTTCCCAGAAGTCTGCGTTCATAGTCCTATAGTTGGAAAAATTAAGGATATAGCTCCTCTGTCTTGTTGCTATTTACCCTAAGTTTTTTCTACACTATATTCTTATATTCTGCCTTACTCTAAGCTATATTCTTATATTCTGCCTTACTCTAAGCTTCTTCCTACCCAATATTCCTAGTTCTACTCTTATTCTAAATTTCTTCTTACCCAATTCCTACACCTAATCCTATATTTTTACTTTTTATAGATAGAAATTAAGAGAGAGAGAGAGAGAGAGGGAGGGAGGGAGGGAGGGAGGGAGGGAGGGAGGGAGGGATTCACTGCAGCCTCACTTTTCACTTTGGCATTTCTTTCAGCTGCCTTACTTTACCTATACTGCCCAAAATAGAATACCCCTGTCTTCATTATACTACAAAACTGGACATGCCCACTGCTTCCTATGGCACCCCAACCCCCTTTCACCAAGTCCCTGGTCCCTGTTCCTGGTACCATCTGTTGGGGGGCTTACCCATTTCTATGTGGGAGGCCCCCTTTCACTTTTTCCCCAGGGTACTCTTCAGGTGGGAGGTATCAGAAATATTTAGATAGAACAATAGAGGGGAGAGAAACAGAAACACAGGATAGCCTCAAGAGGGCCGGGATCAGTATCTACTGGCCCCTTCTGTCTCTTCTAAAGGCTTTTTATAGGAATGCCAAGGGGTGGAGCAAAAGACCTCACCCTAGCATAGCCAAGTGCAGACCCTTTCCAGTTACCTGGTAGCCACACATGTGGTCAAGCAATCCTCTAATGTAGCCCTGCTGGGTAAAACAAGCTCAGATCTCACTAGGAAACCTTTGTGGGCCTCCATAGTTATTGTGGTAACAATATAAAATAACAAAAATACCATAATAATAGCCTGCAGGAGCCATTTTCAGTCCAGAGTTTTTCATCTTCATATTTATTACTTTTTCTATGAACAGTTTCCCTTAAAAGGTATTGACATATGAAGCTTTATTCTAAACCAAGTCATTGCTATATAAACAATGGCCATTGTAGTAGAAAAGGACAAAAAGTTATGCAAGGTTAAAAAACAAAGTGCATGGTGTGGTAGTGCACACCTTTAATCCTAACACTTGAGAGGAGGCAGAGGCAGGTGAATCTCTGTGATTTTCATGGCCAGCCAGGGCTTCTTTTTTTTTTTTTTTTTTGGTTTTTTTTCGAGACAGGGTTTCTCTGTGCAGTTTTGCGCCTTTCCTGGAACTCACTTGGTAGACCAGGCTGGCCTCGAACTCACAGAGATCCGCCTGCCTCTGCCTCCCGAGTGCTGGGACTAAAGGCGTGCGCCACCACCGCCCGGCTCAGCCAGGGCTTCTTAGTGAGACCCTGTTTCACAAAGACAAGGGCGAAAAAAGAATGTACAGCCTATTAAAGATGGTTTCGTATTATTTTTCTTGCAGAAACATGATCAGGGGCAAGTTCTGTTGGATATAGTCTTCAAGCATCTTGATTTGACTGAGAGAGACTATTTTGGTTTACAGTTGGCTGACGATTCCACAGATAACCCAGTAAGTTCAAGCAGTTGCCTTTCATTTCCTTGTAGTTTTTTTCTCTGTTCATTATATAAAGCCCTTTCTTATTTAGTGAGTTTTAACATCTTTAATTGAATAATTAGACTCAATTCCTTTGCCTGTTATGCTTGTTGTTTTAACATATCAGAATCTGTTCCTTTAAGGTATGTATAACTATAAGTCAACTTGTAAGTGTAGTATTAGTTTTATTGTGTCTCAGAGAACTAAAAAGTAAGACTAAGGCCTCTTGATCTAAAGAGAGAAAAAAAACCTTTAGATCAGCAGCTCTCAACCTGTGGGTCATGACCCCTTTGACAAGCTTCTGTCTCCAAAAATATTTACATTAAGATTCAAAACAGTAGCAAAATTACAGTTCAGAAATAGCAACAAAAATAACTTTATGGCTGTGGGTCACTACAGCATGAGGAACTGTATTAAGAGATTGCAGCATTGAATAGGTTGAGAACCACTGCTTTAGGTGTATATACATTTACTAAATTGAAATTGGAGTTGTTCAGTGATATTTCAGCTGTTGATGGATATTCTCTCAAAAGTCTTAATTTCTTACTGTAAATTGTTGAATTAAGAATATTTTATAAAGACACTTCTTACACAAGATACTCCATTTCAAAGCTGTGCAAATCCTCAATCTTAAGCTCCTTAGGTTTCTACCTACTTTTTAGTACTCCTGGTCATGGTTCTTCTGGTTAGAAACATTGGGTCAGAGAAATAGAGGATAAGACATGATGAATCATAGAGATGCTTTCTTTGACAATTAAGCATTATAAATTGCACTAAAGAAATATACTATTATGAACATAGCTGAAAGATACACTAACATATCTTAGTAGTTAGACTTGTGGTTAGACTATGACCGACTTAACAGAAACAGTCTATCCTTTTGATTAATGTAGTAGAGTTCTGTTTCTTTTCTTTCTCTGTTGAAACACAAAGTGTTTGTTATGTAGCCCACGTTGGCCTTATACTCAGTCCTCAGCCTCCCAGTGTAGAGATACAGGTGTGTACTACCACACTGGGTCAGGAGTATATTTTGCAAGAAATACTTGTACTATTTAGAAAATTTGTAGATTGAAGACCAGAGTTCTCTGAATCTGTGTTTTACTATTCTATTTATGGCGCTGGAAAGATGGCTCAGCTAGCTTAGTCCTCTTGCAGAGGATCTGGATTTGGTTTCCAGCACCAGCTCTGCAAACTCCTGTAACTCTAGTTCTAGGCGATCTGATACCCTTTTCTGGCCTGTATGGGTTCCTGTACACATAATACACAAACTCATGTGGGCAAACACAAAAATACATAAATAAATTCCAAATTCCATTATAAGGCTGTTTTAATAGAATGGTTATAGAATTTTAAATCCTAAAAGAGGCTTTGGAAATTTTCCAGCATAACACTCATATTTTTAGAAGTCATTAGTTGAATCTACGGAGTTAAAGCCCGAGTTACTTCTGACACTAATAAAACCAAGAATTTGTTTCTCCTAATTCCCTGTACTCATTTTTTACATGGAACTATTATTTCTACTACTGAGCTTTATATTTAAATATTCAGAAAGAGCTATCTATTGCCAGAATCTTTTCAAGGAAGAGACTTGAGTTCAGTTCTTATATTGTCCCACTATTAATTGGTATGTGTGCATGTGTGTTGCATGCATGCGAATGTGTGGGTGTGCAGGACAGAGCAGGAGATGTCTTTCTCTCTCATTCTGTACTTTGTTTTAAGATAGGATTTCTCACTGAACTGGAAACTTACTGTTGAGGCTAGGCTGGCTTACCAGCAAGCTTTCAGGATCTCTTTCTCCATCCTCTTAATGGGTTACAGGCAGAAGCTGCCATGCCTAACTTGTATGGCCTCATGCTTGCACAGCAAGCACCCTTGCCTACTGAGCCATCTCCCCAGCCTTTCTGATTGTCAATGTAAAGTTATCTGAAGGGTTTGAGGGTAATTTATATATTAAAAGAAAGGTTCAGAAATGATCTGAATGTAGATTTACAGTCTACGTGTACAGCTGGCTAAGTGAGATCGCTTTCACAGTTCTGCATGTATCCCATAGGCTCCCCATTAGTCACTGAACTCTTAAAACTGGTATTGTAACATTATTACAATGTTTTGCGCCAATTTTATAAACTTTACAGTACAATATGTGTTCCTTTTCTGAGACAAACCAAAGATATATTTCTCAAGGTTCTGCTGCTATCAGCAGTGTTGATGGAGGATTTTTTATACATTTGTAATAGATAGAAATAAACCTGAAAAAAAAGAAGAAAAAAAAAGTGGTGGAGGAAAAGGTGAACACTGCAAGAATACTCAAAAGGGCTGAGAGTTGCAAACGCCAAGATTGGCTTTGCATAGTAAATGGAATAGAACAGCTCTGAACTATAGCTTACTTTTCCTGGTTTGGTCTGACAGAATGATTGAATGCTTTTGTACAAAAATCAGAGCCTTAAAAACAAGGATTTGGTGAGATTGTAAAATGGTGTGCCACTTTGGCAAAACAGTCTGGTGGTTGGTCAAAATGCAAAACATTGTTACTCTGTTACTCAATAATTCTACCCTTAGGAATATAACCTCAAACTACTGAAAATGTGCACCTATGAAACATGTACATGAAGGTTTACAGCAGTGTGTTGCTAATAGTAAAAAAGTTAAAACAACTCAAATAGCTATCAAATACTGGAGAGAAATAAAATGTGGCTTATTCATACAATAGAATATTATTAAGACATAAAAATGAATGAGAAACTGACAAATTAAATGACTTTGGTGAACCTTCATAATTTCATTTGTAGATCTTTCCATTTCTAATTTATAAATACATTTGGGGTTATAAATTATAAATGTACTGCCTCCTGTCAACATTGTGTACTTCTATTTGATGATTTCTGTGTCAAATATTATATGGAAATGTTTCCAAGTATTTTCTGTATTAACTGTGAATGAATAGAACAAAATAAATTGCCTGTGATGGAAAAAAAAAAAAAGAAAGAAAGGAATAGAGTAACATTTATGAAGCTTGCATTGTGGTTAATCAACTGTTTTACATAATATCTCTTTTAGTTTTTACTATGATTAAAAAGAATCATTTAATTTTTAAGTGAAAAATAAATGCTTACAAGGCAGGCAGTAGGGGTGCACACCTTTAATCCCAGCACTCAGGCAAAGGTTGGTGGATCTCTGTGAGTTCAAGGCTAGCCTGGTCTACAGAGCTAGTTACAGGACAGCCAGAGCTACAGAGAAACCCTGTCTCGAAAACCCAAAATAAATACATACATACATACATACATACATACATACATACTACCTTATTCCTTTGTATAAATCCCAGAGCACCCAATTAATTAAGTCATAATCTTTTATCTTTATAAGCTCTTATTCTAGTAATTTGTTTCATTATTCCTAGTGTGCACTTTTATTTTTTTCCTGTCCAGTCTTTATTCTTTTGTTTGTTCATTTTTTTTTTTGTTCATTATTGCATGGCGAGGGATCACTAGGACAGTGCTGAATAGCAGTGATAGGGAGGTAACCTTGTCTTCCTCCCCATGAAGAAAGTATTGAATATTTCATTATCAATTATGCTATGAGCCCTAGATGCTTTTTTTAAAAACTAAATACGCATAATTGAAGCACCATTTATATAGAATAAAATTTAGTATCTATCATGAAAAACCATAAGAAATAGTACCCTTTTACTCTGAAAAAGAGTATTTGCTAAACACTGGCTGATATGCATTAGGAAACTGAAAGGCTAGTATATATCCACTGGAATCACTGAATTAAATATTCCTAATCAGCATGCTGGTGCAGATAAGAATTTCTAGGTGGTGGACTCAGCTACTTGAGAAACTGAGTTAGCTCATAGCTTCAGGGAACTACAGGGATACTGAAAGAGTTCAAGGCCAACCTTGATGAGATCCTATTCCAATATAAAAGTATAGAAAGGCTTGGGAATATAGTTCAGTGGTAATGCACTTGCCTAGCACATATAAAGCCTTCGATTCAATCCTTAAAACTACAGCATAGACAGATTGATGATTAATGATGGTTCTTATTTTTTTTAATTTTTTAAATTCATTTTACATACCAACCACAGATTCCCCTCTCATCCCTCCTCTCGCTCCTCTCCCCCCAGCCTCTCCCCCCTCGACCCACCCCCATCCACTCCTTCAAAAGGGTAAGGCCTCCCATTGGGAGTCAGCAAAGCCTGGTATATTTAGTTGAGGAAGGACCCACACACACACACAATCAAGGCCGAGCAAGACGTCTCATCATCGGTAATGCGCTCCAAAAAGCCAGCTCATGGACCAGGTATAGATCCTTATCCCACTTCCCGGGACCCCTTAAACAGACCAAGCTACACAACTGTCTCCCGTATGCAAGGGGCCTAGTCTGGTCCCATGCAGATTCCACAGCTGCTGGTCTAAAGTTCGTGAGTTCTTGTGAGCTTGGTTCAGTTGTCTCTGTAGATTTCCCCATCATGATCTTGACACCCCTTGATTCTCTTTGACTGGACTCCTGGAGCTTGGCCTGGTGCTTGGTTGTGGGTGTCTGCATCTGTTTCCATCAGTTACTGGATGAAGGCTCTATGATGACAGGGTATTCACCAATCTGATTCCTGGGTAGGCCATGTCAGGAACCCTCTCCACTATTGCTAGTAGTCTAATCTGGGGTCGTCTTTGAGAATTCCTGGGAAATTCCCTAGCACCCTTTACCCCGTAATGTCTCCCTCTATCCAGATATCTCTTTTCTTGCTCTCTCACTCCTTCGCTCCCACAGCTCGATTATCCCATTCCCCCATGTTTTCATCCCTTATACCCTCCCCTCTGTCACTCCACCCTCCATCCCCAGCTTACTCATGGAGAGCTTATCTGTTTCCCCTTCCCAGGGTAATCCATGCGTTCCTCTTAGGGTCCTCCTTGTTTCCTAGCTTCTCTGGAGCTGTGACTTGTAGTCTGGTTATCCTTTGTTTTACATATAGTATCCACTTATGAGTGAGTACATACCATATTTGTCTTTCTGAGGCTGGGTTACCTCACTTAGGATGATATTTTCTAGTTCCATTCACTTGCCTGCAAATTTCATAATGCCATTGTTTTTTACAGCTGAGTTATACTCCATTGTGTAATATGTACCACATTTTCTTTATCCA
The DNA here is from genome assembly GCF_049852395.1 of Peromyscus maniculatus bairdii. Lineage (NCBI taxonomy): Eukaryota > Metazoa > Chordata > Mammalia > Rodentia > Cricetidae > Peromyscus > Peromyscus maniculatus. The sequence goes on along the minus strand of NC_134862.1, from coordinate 29,619,131 downwards.
TTCTTTGGTTGAGGGGCATCTAGGTTGTTTCCAGGTTCTGGCTATTACGAATAATGCTGCTAGGAATATAGTTGAGCCAAGTGTTCTTGTGGTATGATTGAGCATCCCTTGGGTGCTCAAGAGTGGTATCATTGGGTCTTGAGGTAGATTGATTTCCACTTTTCTGAGAAGTTGCCATACTGATTTCCAAAGTGGCTATGCAAGTTTGCACTCCAACCAACAGTGAAGGAGTATTCCCAAGCTCCACATCCTTCCCAACATAAGCTGTCATCAGTGTTTTTAATTTTAGCCATTCTGACAGGTGTAAGATGCTAACTCAGAGTTGTTTTGATTTGCATTTCCCTGCTGACTAAGGATGTTGAGCAATTTCTTAAATGTCTTTCGGCCATGTTGAGAATTCTCTGTTTAGATCTGTAGCCCATTCTTTTAATTGGATTGTTTGGTATTTTGATGTCTAGTTTCTTGAGTTCTTTATATATCTTGGAAATCAGTCCTCTGTCAAATGTGGGGTTGATGAAGATCTTTTCCCATTCTGTAGGCTGCCATTTTTGTCTTATTGACAGTATCCTTTGCCTTATAGAAGGTTCTCAGTTTTAGGAGGTCCCATTTATTAATTGTTGCTCTCAGTGTCTGTGCTACTGGTTTATATTTAGGAAGTAGTCTCCTGTGCCAATGCTTTCTAGGCTATTTCCTGCTTTCTCTTCTATCAGGTTCAGTGTAACTGGATTTGTGTTGAGGTCTTTGATCCACTTGGCCTTGAGTTTTGTGCATGGTGACTGATATGGATCTATTTGTAGCCTTCTACATGTTGACATCCAGCTATGCCAGCACCGTTTGTTGAAGATGCTTTCTTTTTTCCACTGTACAGTTTTGGCTTCTTTGTCAAAAGTCAGGTGTTCATAGGTATGTGGATTAATGTCCAAGAGTCTTCAATTTGATTCCATTGGTCCACATGTCGGTTTTTATGCCAATACCAAGCTGTTTTTATTACTGTAGCTCTATAGTAGAACTTGAGATCAAGAATGGTGATGCTTCCTGAAGTTGCTTTATTGTGAAGGATTGTTTTAGATATCCTAGGTTTTCTATTTTTTCTGTATGTAGTTGAATATTGTTCTTTCACGTTCTGTGAAGAATTGTGTTGGGATTTTGATGGGGATTGCATTGAACCTGTAGATTGCTTTTGGTAAGATTGCCATTTTTATTATGTTGGTCAAACACATCCATGAGCATGGAAGATCTTTCCATATTTTGATATCTTCAATTTCTTTCTTCAAGGACTTAAAGTTCTTGTCATACAGGTCTTTCACTTGTTTGCTTAGTGTTATTTACCTCAAGGTAGTGTATATTATTTGTGGCTATTGTAAAGGGTGATGTTTCTCTGACTTCTTTCTCAGCCCTTTTATCATTTGTATATAGGAGGGCTACTGATTTTTTTTTTTTTTTTAGTTAATCTGTATTCTGCCACATTACTGAAGGTGTTTATCAGTTGAAGGAATTCCCTGGTAGAATTTTTGGGGTCACTTATGTATACTATCATATCATGTGCAAATAGTGAAAGTTTGACTTTTTCTTTCTAATTTATATCCTCTTGATCTCCTTTTTTTTTTTTTTTTATTTTTTTTTATTTTTTGAGACAGGGTTTCTCTGTGTAGCTTTGCACTTTTCCTGCATCACGCTCTGTAGTCCAGGCTGGCCTTGAACTCACAAAGATCCACCAGCCTCTGCCTCCCAAGTGCTGGGATTAAAGGCGTGCGCCACCACTGCCTGGCTAATAAATTTTCTTTCTTTCTTTCTTTCTTTCTTTCTTTCTTTCTTTCTTTCTTTCTTTCTTTCTTTCTTTCTTTCTTTCTTTCTTTCTTTCTTTCTTTCTTCTTTCTTTCTTTCTCTCTCTCTCTCTCTCTCTCTCTCTCTCTCTCTCTCCCTCCCTCCCTCCCTCCCTCCTTCTCTCTCTCTCTCTCTCTCTCTCTCTCTCTCTTTCTTTTTCCTGATTTTAGTGGAAAAGCTTTGAGTTTTTCTCCATTTAATTTGATGGTGGCCGTCGGCTTGCTGTAAATTGCCTTTATGTTCCTTGTATTCCTGATTTCTCTAAGACCTTTATCAGGAAGGGGTGTTGGATTTTGTCAAAGGCTTTTTCAGTATCTAATAAGATGATAATGAGGTTTTTTTTTCCTTTCAGTTTGTTTATATGGTGTATTACATTGACAGATTTTCGTATGTTGAACCATCCCTGCATCTCTGGGATGAAGCCTACTTGATCATGGTAGATGATTTTTTTTTTAAATGTGTTCTTAGATTCGGTTTGCCAGGATTTCATTGAGTATTTTTGCATCAATGTTCGTGAGGGAGATTGGTCTATACTTTTCTTTCTTTGTTGCATCTTTGTGTGATTTGGTTATCAGTGTAACTATAGCCTTATTTTAAAAAAAGTGACAATGTTCCTTCTGTTTTTATTATGTGAAACAATTTGAGAAGTATTGGTATTAGCTCTTTTTTAAAATTATGGTGAAATTCTGCACTGAAACCATCTAGTCCTGGGATTTGTTGGTTGAGAGACTTTTAATGACTGCTTCTATTTCCATTGGGGTCATTGGTCTTTTAAATTACTTATCTGGTCTTGATTTAATTTGGGTATGTGGTACCTCTCCAGAAAATTGTCCATTTTTGTGGAGTGCAGGGTTTTGAAGTATGACCTGATGATTCTCTGGATTTCCTCATTGTCTGTTGTTATGTCTCCCTTTTCATTTCTGATTTAGTAAATTTGGATGTTCTCTCTCTGCCTTTTGGTTAATTTGGATAAGGGTTTGTCTATCTTTACTTTCTTTAAGGGATTTACTGATTTCTTCCAATTTTTTGTTTGTCTTTTCCTTGATTTCCTTAAGGGAATTTTTCATTTCCTCTTTAAAGGCCTCTATCATCTTCATAAAGTCATTTTTTAAGGTCATTTTCTTCTGCCTCTTCTAAGTTGGGATGTTTAGGTCTTACTGTAGTAGAACCAGTAGGTTCTGGTGGTGGCATATTGCTCTTTATGTTGCTAAATGTATTCTTGCACTGGCATCTACCCATCTCTTCCCCCAGTCGGTGCAGATGGTGTCTGTGTCTCAGGGAGCTGCTATTGGTCCATTCGGTGCTGGTGGTGTTTGTGTCTTAGGGAGCTCTTGGTACAGTTAGAGCTCTCGGTGTTTCAATCAGAGCTGGCCGAGTCTGTGTCTCAGGGACCAGCTGTGGTCTCCAGGGATGGGTGGGTTTGGGGAACAGAGTGGAGTGTGTAGATTACAAGGTCCTATGGGGGTGTAGTGGTGGTCAGGCCTGCCAGTAGAAGTCTTCCCTGCTGTCCTGCAACTGGGACTGCAGTTGGTGGGGTATGGGAGCACGGATTGTGCCTCTAGGCCTAAGACCGGTGACCGGCTGGGCAGACAGTGACTCACCTTTTGATTCAGTTGGAGCTGGCAGAGTCTTTGTCTCAGAGAGCAACTGCAATCTAGGCTGCTGGGTGGGCTTGGGGAACAGAATGGGACTTGTATTACAGAGTCCGAATGGGTGGGGGGAGTCAGGCGTGCCTGCAGGAGTCTTTGACTAATGATTATTATTAACAATACAATACAAACGATACTTTCTTGTAAACAGTCGTTTGCTTTTATAGTTTCAGCATACAGGATGCCAAGGAAGAAGGACTGTGAACACTTTTTGTGTGTATGTGTATATGAGTACAAGTGTGCCACAGCATAGTGGTGGCATTCAGAGAACAACTTGGCCGTAGTTAGTTCTCTCTTTCCACTATTTGGGTCCCAGGGATCTAACTTAGGTGGTCAGGTTTGTTGGTGCCTTTATTTACCAAGCCATTTTGCTGGTGCCCTACTCAGTTTTTAAAGTTTCCAGCTGTTTGTTTTTTGCTGTTGTTGGTGGAGTGCTCTTGGGTCTTTCTATACATGTGTATTTCATCTTTCAGCAAGAATTGGGGTGACTTGTATGTCTGTGCTTCTTTGAACCTTAGCTTTTCACCTATTTCTCCTGTCAGCTTTAGTTATCTAAGATTCTGCCTTCCTGTCTTCTGACATCTCAAGCATGTTGTCTGTATGATAAACAATTAGAGCTTGCTTACCCTTGTGCTAAAAACTAGAAAATTGTGAATCTCACCCACTGTAATTTTTCTCTTTTTCAACCCCAAGACTGGTACAATTTGTTTCTTTACAGATTGCTCTTCCAAATATAAAATATGGTTTATTTACTTCGGTAAATCTATCTCATAGTGTTGACTCCCCTCAAATGTCTTCTGTTTTCAACGGCTTCTTTTTCCACTTTTGGAAAAAGTCACATGGTACACCTGTGCTGGTATGTGCATACCACTAACTCAATTTTAAGAATTCCTTAGAAAGGGGAAATCTAAGGAGGATTAGTAGAAAAATCAAACCAGAGGAATACCTCCAGAAAGTAGGGAGAAGAAAGAGGATAAAGATACTATTTGAAGAAGTTAATGGCTAAAAGCTTCCCAAATTTGAAGAAACATCTGAATGGTTACAAACTGTTGGCAAACAAAGAGAATCTTGAAAGAAGTGAGAAAAAAAAAATGTCTCAACAGGTATAGAGGATCCTCAACTTAGTGAGAGATTTTTTAATAGAAAACTTGCAAGCCAGAGGCAATGGAATAATATAGTTAAAATACTGGAAGAAAGGCTGGGCGGTGGTGGCGCACGCCTTTAATCCCAGCACTCGGGAGGCAGAGGCAGGCGGATCTCTGTGAGTTCAAGGCCAGCCTGGGCTACCAAGTGAGTTCCAGGAAAGGCCCAAAGCTACACAGAGAAACCCTGTCTCGAAAAACCAAAACCAAAAAAAAAAAAAAAAAAAAAAAAAAAAAAAAAAAAAAAAAAAATACTGGAAGAAAACTGCAGTGAACCGACAGATTCTCAATCTAGCAAAATTACTTCAAATGTGAGGGAGTTCAGTATGGCACCTGTTGTCTTAGCACTTGGAGACTGAGACAGGAGGGTTGGGAGGTAACACCAGGCTGACCCCTTAGTGAGTGTGGTGGTTTGAATAGGAATGACCTCCATAGACTCATGTGTTTGAATACTTGAGTGTTTAAACTCTAGTCCAAAGGGAGTAGAACTATTAGGAGATATGGCCTTGTTGGAGTTAGGTGTGGCTTTGTTGGAGGACGTGTGTCACTAGGGAGTGAGCTTTGAGGGCTCGGAAGCTCAAACCAGCTCTGCCTGCTGCACACGGATCAGGGTGCAGAACTGTCAGCTCTTCTCCAGCACCATGTCTGCCTGCACACCACCACACTTCCTGCCATGATGGTAATGGACTAAACCTCTGAACTGTAAGCCAACCCCAGTTAAATGTTTTCCTTTATAAGAGTTGCCTTGGTTGTGATGTCTCTTCACAGCAATAGAACACTAAGACATCGAGATTCAGTTTCACTAAACAAAATAAGGTGCCAGAGGTGGAGGTTAAGGTATAAACAAAATAAGGTGACAGAGGTGGAGGTTAAGGTATTCTCCGATAAATTACAACCAAGGGAGTGCGTTACCACTAGATTTACCTCAAATGCTTATGGCAGGTCCTTCAAGTTGAAATGAAAAGGTGCTAGACAGTACAGCAGAGCTACAGTAAAAGTTTCCCCACTGCATTCATTACTTTTGTATTGCTGTGACAAAATGCCTAGCGGAACACTGAAGAAAACACTTGTTTCAGCTTCCAGTTCCCGAGATGTTGTTCATCAAAACATGGAGGAGCTAGTCGAGCAGAGCAGTTCACATTGTGGTGAACCAGAGACTAGATAAACATGGACACTAGCTGTTACAACCTGTGGCAGCTTCTTAATCCCCCACCAACTATTTGGAGTCAAACTATATATTTTGTCTTTTCTCCAAGATAGAAAGTATTCACAAAAAATCTTACAGAGAATTTCAAATAAAAATAAGTGTTTAACAAATGGGCACCAACATTTGAGGGAAGTCAACACTACAAAATAGATTTACCCAAGTGAACAAACAATATTATACAGGGAAGAGCAATCTGTAAAGATACACAAATAATACCAGTCTTGGGTTTAAGGAGAGGAATTGGATTTTTACATATCTTGACACATTAATAAGTCTACAATAAATATTAAAATAAAACATCTTTTGGGCTTCGAGACTGCTTTAGTTGGTAAAGTGCTTGCCATGCATAATGAAGTCTAGAGTTTGATATTACAGAAACCATATAAAAAGCTGAGCACAGCAGTACATATTTATAATCCCAACAGCAAGGAAGCAGAAACAGGAAGAGCCCTGTGACTTACTAGCCTTGTTTCAATAAATAAACAACGAGTGAGTCAATGAATGAATGAATGAATGAATGGGTCAGCAGGATTGCTCAGTTGAGTAAAGGTGCTTAATGCTGTACCCGATGACTGAAGTTTGATCCCTGGGACCCACATGGTAGAAAGAGAGAACTGATTCCTGCAATAGTCCTTTGACCTCCATGGTATATTTATGTGCTGCCAATAAAATGCAATTTTTTTAAAGTAAAATATTGAATTATTGAGGAAGACACCCAACATTGATTTCTGCCCTCCACATGTACCCACACACAGTAGTACTCACTAGCTAAGATAGAGTAGATGCTGTGGAAAGCTGATGTTTTCAACATAGCAGCAATAATATCAAGTATAATCAGACAGTCACATAATCTTTGTCTAGTGGAAGTTCTTACAGAAAATGAGCATATATTGCCCAAATTGGGGCACTTCACATCCCTGTGAGAGACCCAGTCTCAAAAAAAAAAAAAAACAAAAAACAAAAAAAAACGGTGAATGGCTCCTGAGGAGCAACATCCCAGATTATTCTCTAGCCTTCACATACATACACACTCATGTGCACGCATACATGCTCATGCATGTTCACAGGTATGCCCACGTACTTGTGAGCATGTTTGTACATTTGTATACACAGATGTGCACATAAAGTAAAATAGAATTTATAGTACTTGTTTTCAAAATGTACCCAAGGCTTGTACACATTTCTACACAAAATCGTGTGCTTAGATGTTTATAGCACTATTATTTGAAAGAGCAGACTAACTTAACCATTCAAAAGCGTCACATCTATGGATTGTAATATTAATCGAACAGCAATAAAAAGCAGTTTTCATTGATTAGTTTTAGTTGTCAACTTGATACAATCTAGAATCACCTGGGAAAGGAATCCCAGTGAGGGACTGTCTGAGTTGGCCTCTGGGCATGTCTGTGTGATTTTCTTGAGTATGTTGATTGATATGGGGAGGAAGGACCTAAAAGTAGGTGGCATCATTCCCCAGGTTTGGGTCCTGGACAGTACTAAAAGGAGAAAGTGAGCAAAGTGCAAGCATGTTCGCGTTATTTTATTGCTCTTTGCTCTTGACCATTAACGTGATGTAAATAGCTAGCTGCTTCAAGCTCCTGTAGCTGTGACCTCCCTTTTAGAGCGGACTTCAAGAGTGGACATAGAGCTAGGAGCTACAACAAACCCTTCCTTCTCTAAGTTGCTCTTGTCAGGGTATTCTATCACAAAAATAAGAAATGAGACTAAGACACAAGGACATAATGTTCATTCATTAGGGTGGCATTCATTTTAAAAAGCTTATGTTGTTGGGTACAGAGGTATGGTGGCACATGCCTGTACTTCTAGCACTCTGGAAGCTCTGGCAGGAGGTTTATAAAGTTCAAAGTCAACATTAGCTCTTAACTACTGAAACCAGTCTCAAAAGCAGAGCCCAACATACATTTATTTTGAATTTCTTTAATTGTGGTCAAGATGAACTATCTTTATATATTTAAATGCCATTTATTCCTTAGTTGTGAACTTAGTGTCCATTGCCTATTTTTTCTATTAATATTGGTCTTTTTTCTTATTGATGTATAAGATTTCCTTGTGGGTTGATTTGTTTGTTGAATTTTTTGTTTCTTTTCGTTTTTTACATTTACTTACTATGTGTGTTTGTGTGGTGGTTTGCAACTGTGCCACAGCACATGTGTGGAGACCAGAGGGCAACTTTTGAGACTCAAGTCTTCTTCCACCACGTTAGTGGTGGGGATTAAATTCGGGTCATCAGACTTGGCTGGAAGTGCCATTCCCACTGAGCCATCTCGCCAGCCCATTCTAGTTTTTGATGGTTCATTTACTTCCTGGATTTAATGATCTTTCGTATTTTTAACTGTGAATGCTGTCATTTAACAGCCAGTACTACATGTTACCATTGTTCCACCTTCCTGGCTTTAACCAAGAACCTAAGTCCTGTCTCACTGACGTCGTTCATGAGTGCATGTGTTCAGTTTCTCAGTGCTCACTATAACATTATTTCTAAGCTATGTCAGCCTCACACATTTATTTAATTAAGTATTTGTGCTTCTTATATCAGAGTATTTTAGTTCAAAGAACTGAACAAGGAAATCAGGCTTTGGGACAAAGTGTTTTATTTTGTCTTGCTCGGGGAACATCAAGGCAGGAGCCTGAAGAGGAACCCTGAAGGAAATTTGCTCACTGGGTTGCTCCTAGGCCCATGCTTGACTGCCTTGCTAATGCAGCCCAGGCTCGCCTGCCTAGCGGTGCTACTACCCTCTTATCACCAGCCATCAGAGCAATACAGTTTCTGATCGGATTCTTTTTCTACCTAACCCTTTTCCAAATGCAGTCTTCAAGTGGAACAGATATATAATAACCAATATGCTAGTTCCTCGGGGGAAAAAGAAATCTCTCTTCTTTATTTTTCAGAGGTGGCTGGATCCAAACAAACCAATAAGGAAGCAGCTAAAGAGTGAGCATGCTATTTACTTGCTATTTTGCAAATATGCCTTATAAAGATGATGGACTAATGTAATCTGATTAATTAGAGCTGTTTTTGTTAATTTTAGGAGGATCTCCTTACAGTTTGAACTTTAGAGTCAAATTCTTTGTAAGTGACCCTAACAAGTTACAAGAAGAGTATACAAGGTGGGTTTATGGAACTGTTTCTTTTGAAAACATTGGCAAAGATCTAATATGAAAAAAATGAAATTAACTAGGCAAAAATAAATGACCATGCTGAAAACTTGAACTTCTAATTTAGCATACTGAAAAGTTTATAAATTGTCCCAATGCAACTCTTTCCTCCCCGTTTGAATGACTGGAAGAACTTTCAGGAGCTGGACACCCAGAGCCACCTCATCCAGCCACTAACAGCACTACTGAAAGTAAACAGGGAATGAGATGGCATTGGAGTGTATCCAAGGCATGTTGCATAGTAAGAGTTTCTGGTGTATATATTTTTTCATGCAAAAGCATATTCTAGTTTTTTTCCTCTCTCTTTTTGTTGAGGAGAATGCAAAATTCCATATATGTATGTATGTATGTATGTATATGTGTATGTATGTACAGCCATCCTGTGAAGAATGTGTTTTTATCTTTAAGTCCAAAGAAAACACCCTGGATTTTATAACGGATGTTGTAGGAATAAAGCACATTCGGGCCTCTACATGCCCACCTGACTGCCTATTCTAAATCTCAGCACATCACTTCTACTTCAGAAAGTACTCACAAAGGACGTATAGGAGCCTTTCAGCAGTGTCCTTGAGAATCAGGTAAAATGTTTAGGGTAGAAATAAGAGAAGTAGTGACAGTCATTTGGTGAAATGCAGAATTAGTAATGTAAATGAAAAGAATTAGAATACATACCTTCTATACACTTCTCAGACATAAGACTATGGGTGAGTGGCTATCAGAATTTAGTGATGTTGATAGAATGGAGCAGCAGAAAAATAAAGCAATTAAATTTGTTCACAGTGCCATTCCTCGGTTTCTGTGGAGTTTGCAATAGTAAACCAAGCTTAATAAAAAAGAAAAGAAAAGAAAAGTCATAGTTTTTGAGAGTCTTTTCTGTTTGCTGATGTTGCTCTTTTGATAATGAGAAGACACTGGAGTACAGATGCCATATTAGGCAGCTGGAATATTTGCAATAGTAATAGAATCTAAGCTATTTTTTTTTTTTGAAAAACAAAATTGTGTCTAATTTACCATCATAGCTCTTAGGTTTTGTTGTTGCTTTTCCTCCCTTTAAAATCATACTTTATTTTAGGTATCAAAATACAATTTTCATACTAAATTTAGCAAATATGTTGTTGATGTTAAATATTTAAAATAATCTTTTATGATTATAAAATATCTCAAGCTACTAAAAGTTTTCCATGAACTCCAAGGAAATTAGCCAGAATTAATTAGCAATTTGAATTATAAAGCAGTATAAATATTCTAAGGTGAAGGTTCTAGGTAATCAGACTTTTAATATATAAGAAACACAATTCAAACATCAATTTTAAATTAGATTCTTAGCATTTTTATTGTTTATGATGTTTGTTAATATAAACAATTAAAATACTGTCAGTTATATTGTATTAGTTACTTCTCTTGTTGCTTTGATTAAATACTTGACAAGAAGCAACTTAAGGGAAGAAGGTTCATTTTGACCTGGCGCTTAGGATTGATTACAGCCCATCATAGCAGAGTAGGCCTGGCAGCAGGAGCAGGAAGCCGCTGGTGTTATCGTGGCTGTAGTCAGAAAGCAGAGAGGAAGGGGCCTGCCCTGTGACTCACTTCTAGCAAGGCTCCATACCTTCCACAGCAGCACCACCGGCTAGCTGGGGACCAAGTGTTCAAACACCTGAGCTATGGGGACATTTCACAGTCGGACAGCAGCCGGGTTCAATGTTTAATTCACACAGAAAACTGCATTTACTAACTGTGTGTTTATGTGTGTTACTAGCATGTACTGGAAACAATGAGGGTATGTTTCACTGATAATTGAGTCAACTTGAAGAGAGTTAACTTGTGCTCAAGCTATCAGTGCAGGAGATTATCTGTTTTCATTAGAAATAATGTTTAATTTCAAAGATCTTTGTGCCTTATCAGTATTGTAGTTGGTAAATTGTGGTACATGACTACATTTTATTTAATCATCGTAATTATACAAAAGTGATTCTCTACCCTGATTAGCAATTTATAATCATTTGGGAGAGCTTTAAAACATAGTAGTTGTCTATAACCCTAGATACTCTGATGTAATGTGACTCAGACAGCACCTGAGTAAAGACGTGTATAGTTCCTCAGGTAACTCTAGTATTATAGCAAGGGATCAGGGCTAAGAAGTGCATTCATGTGCGGCTGAAGAAGACGGCTCAGTGTTAAGAGCACATGCTGTTCTTGCCGGGACCCTACCTTGGTTCCCAGTACCACGTCCGGTGCTTCACAACTGCTTGTGACTCCACGTCCAGGCCATCTAGGGCACTCTTGGGGCCTCTGTGGGCACATGGACTCATGTGCACATACCCATACACTGATACAAGCGCATAGAGACAGTGGTTTCCAATTTTGTTTTTATGGATTGTCTGTGGGTGCAGTGTTTGTCTCCGTGTCTGTGTGTGTTTCTTGTGCTTTCTTTCTTTTTATTTTGTGTATGTTTGGATGTTTGTTTTGTCATATTCTGGTTTGTGTGTTTGTTTTTATATTATTATTATTGTTGTTGTTATTTAGATGCCTGTTTTCTAACAAGAGAGAGAGGAGAGGATCTGGGAGGAGTTGGGGGGAGGGGAAACCATAATCAGAATATATTGTATGAAAATATTCTATTTAAAAAAAGTAAAAGAAAGAAATAATTTACTGTGATGATCCTGATTAGTATGCCCTCAGCCACAGCTGCTCACTCTTCAGGAGTACTTTAGATTTCACAAAAAAAAGAAGTTTGCTATACCTGCTTGCTTTGAGATAACATTTTGAATTAGTGGGAAGAAAAACAGTGGCATCAAAATCTTCCATTGTGATAAATATACTTCAATATTGGCAAGTATCAGCATCATTAGAATTGAATTTTTTAAACTCCTAAAACATGTACTCCTAGCAAGTAATCTTATTTCCCTTTTACAAATGTAGAAACTAAGATTTGCCCAAATTTTAGAAATTTACCTCAAATAATAGGCTGCATTAGAACTTGAATTCTGGTTTTTACTAATAATTCCCTTTTTTGTTAATTGAATATAGAAATGATCTTTGATGAGTAAGTATTATTTGTGTAGGATTTTACAATTATAACAAGGGCATATATTACCTTTAACTCACAAGTATAAAACTGTTTTTGTACCAAAGACCTTTTAGATTTTTTTTCTTCTTCTTTTTAGTGATATTAGGCCTTGTACATGGGAAGCATGTGCTCTGCCATTGACTTATGCCACCAGTTTCATCTTTAATTTATGAAACCAAGTAGATCTGATAAAATTGTACTGTCTTGAATTAAGTAAATAACATTTATGTTTTGAGTTTTGACTTTTTAAAAGTTGAAGTTCTTAGACTCCCTGGTTAATGTTTGAAATCATGAAATTTATTATTATGCCAATATTATTCAGCACAGGTGGTTTTGTCCACATATTGACTAGCTTACCCACTGTCAGGGACAGAAGGACAGTGCCATTTTGTAAGCAGCCTCAGCAGCATGTCACAACATACTATTGTTCGTGTTGGAAGAAGCTGGTCATGTAACCACTCTAATACAAGAGCAATAGTAGGAGAAGGAATTTGGGTATTCTGATGAAAGTGTTTCTTCTTGCACAGATCAAATCTCAGACTGTTGCTCCCAAGTCTTCTCCCTGGCAGCAGAGATCTTAGAAGTCTTGAGTAGTTTTATAATAGAAAGAAGACATTCAAAATACAAAGTTCCATATATTGATGGATTTTAAAAACTTGTAGTCAAGTCACAAAAGCCTATTTGTGGTGTTTTTTTGCTAATGTGTACATATGCTGACTTTCTATGTGCTAATGTGTAGATTACAAAAGGAAATACTTTAATATTTAATTTTGTTAATGTAAATATGGAGTATATAAGAACTCAAATTGATGATTCTAGTAAATATCTTTCTCTTTTTAAGGTATCAGTATTTTTTGCAAATTAAGCAAGACATTCTTACTGGAAGGTGAGCTATTTTTAAGGTTTTTTTAATAGTATAAAAATACTTTAAATTCTATATTAAGTAATTTATGATTGATTGCTGTAACAAATTTAAAAAATGGTTATATGTAGTACTAGTTCCTTTTATCAGACTTTTTAGGGGGCTTCTTTTGTTTGTCTGAGACATTGTCTTATGTAGCCTGGGCTGGTCTCAAACTGGCAGTCATCTCAAATTCATGAGCCCAGCTTAATTAATTTAATTGTGGCTACAATTAATGCATATAGAAACATATGTAAACTACAGCGCATTTGAAATGATATTTATCCTTGGGTTCTGTATTTTCTTTTTTGTCTTACTAGATTGTCCTGTCCTTATAATACTGCTGCCCTTTTAGCTTCATTTGCTGTTCAGTGTAAGTATTAACTTACTTTTAAGTCAAGTAGCATATGGTTTTGTAGTCTGTATTGATAATATATTGCCTTTAATGCAGGAGTCCTTTAGATGTATAGAACGTAGAAACTACTGAGGAAATGCAGTGAAATGGCCAATTGGGTAGCAGTTTACTTTGATTCTTGAAACATTTTTTTATGATATTGAGACCCACAAGAATTTATTGCAACTTATTTAATGTGGTTACATTAAAATCATATATTCTTCTCAAAAATATATACAAATTAATGGCATTGCTGACTTAGTATAATTAAAATATTTATTAAAGCATGATATTTTCTTTTTCTTATTAGCTGAACTTGGAGACTACAATCAGTCAGAAAACTTGCCAGGCTACCTCTCAGATTATTCTTTCATTCCTAATCAACCTCAAGATTTTGAAAAAGAAGTTGCAAAGTTACATCAGCAGCACATGTAAGCATTTATTTAATTTTCTGCTTATTTGATAAGCTTTATTGACAATCTTTCTAGAAAGAGAAATGTTGTATATCATTTTTAATTTTATTGTTTTATTTACTTAATATAAAAGTTTGTTATATAACATAGAAAAATATTATGTAGGTGATTTATACTAAAAACATTTCAACATTTCATTGCTTATTTCACAAAATATATGAACCTTGCTTTCATTTAACAGCCATAAATTATATGTAGACAGAGTTTATTTGCTTATACGTAGCATTGTCAGTTCTTTAAGAAAGAATTTTAGGTGGCTGGAGAGATGGCTCAACAGCTAATTGTGCTTGTTGCTCTTACAAAGGACCCAAGTTTCATTCCCAGCACCCAGATCAGGTGACTCACAACTGTATGTAACTCCAGCTCCAAGGGATCTTGATGCCCTCTTTGGCCTCTATGGATACCCATAGTCAATGTACATACCCACCCATAAGTACACATACATGTAATTAAAAATAAAATAAAACTTTAATTTTAAAAAAGAAAATTCTAGAGTAATGTATGCATAATATATGGAGCAATTGACTTGATAATTGTCTTAGCTTTTAGGTTTTTGAAGGATGTTGATTGTGTTTGGTAATGACTGAGGAGGAGAAAAGTAACAACCCAATGCCGTCCTTTAAAGGCAGCTGACTTGTTTTAGTCACATTAGTGTTCAACTTTGAGTTTATTTTAGTCCAATATCTTGTGACATTTTTAAAAGATTTATTTATGACTTTATGTGTGTTTATTTATGAGTGTTCTGCCTGCATGTATGTGTATGGACCACATGCCTTCCTGGTACCCACAGAGGACAGACATGAGCATCAGAATCCCTGGGGCTGGTTGTGAGCTACCATGTAGGGAATTGAATCTGGCTCATCTTGAAGAGCAAGTGCTCGTAACTGCTGAGCCAACTCTGTAGCTCCTTGTGACATTTTTTCAAGAAGACCATTTTTGGGTTTTTGTTGTTGTTGTTTTTTGAGACAGGGTCTCTCAGCAGAGCCCTGACTGTCCTGGAATTTACCATGCATACTAGGTTGGCCTCATACTCAGAGATCCACCTAACTCTGTCTTCTAAGGGCTGGGATTAAAGCGTGCTCCATCACTGCCTGTCTTTAAGAGTTGTTTTTGGGAGGTGGTGGAGCATGCCTTTAATCCCAGCAATTAGGAGGCAGAGACTGGCGGATCTCTGTGAGTTCGAGGCCAGCCTGGTCTACAGAATGAGTTCCAGGACAGCCAGGGCTACAACAGAGAAACCCTGTCTCAAAACAACAAAAACAACAAACCAAAAAAATGTTCCTTTTTTTTTTGTTGTTGTTGTTGTTGTTGGCTCAAGTTTTGCTCTAACATGTGATTCAGCATAGTGACAGAACAAAGACAGTGTAGCTCATTGGCACAAGTCTGGACTAGAGTTGGACTCACTTCTAGTCAGATTACTTACTGTTTTAGAACTTTGCCCATCGTCCTGTTTGTGTTGCTCTATTACCCTATATAATTGAGATAATTAAAGTATCTTGAGTTAGAAATTCTGAATCTTTGTTTGTTTGTTCTTTAAGACAGCGTTTCTCTAAAGTGTATCCCTGGCTATTCTGGAACTTACAAACTCAGAGATCTGCCCGGCTCTGCCTGCTGAGTGTTATGATTGAAGGCACGCACCACTAGTACCGGCCAGAAATTCTGAGTCTTAAGTGGAAAACTTGTCATATAGCCTGTCTGAGTAAATGGTTTGAAGATAAATTGGAATTTTAAATTTTTCCTATTAAAAGTCCCTTAGAGCTGGAGAGATGGCTCAGAGGTTAAGAGCACTGACTGTTCTTCCAGAGGTCCTGAGTTCAATTCCCAGCAATCACATGGTGGCTCACAACCATCTGTAATGAGATCTGGTGCCCTCTTCTGGCCTGCAAAGATACTTGTAGGCAGAACACTGTATACATAATAAATAAATAAATCTTTAAAAAAAAAAAAGTCTCTTAAATAGGAAAGGACTTATATTTTTCACAAGCTAGTTCTGTTTGAAAAGCTGATTTATCAGATCTATAAACAAAAACAGAATTAAGTTTAATTGGAAGGACTGTTGGTGTTGAGGGGTCACATACATTTTGATCATGCATTGGCAGGTGGTTGGCTCCTTTCCAGTATCGGGGATGCAAAGGTTGATAGCTTAGCTTATAATACTCTGCTATATTACCTGCTAACACCATATACCTAAGGTCGTTAGAACTATCCATGAAATAGAGTTGACCTTTTAAAAAGACTGTATTTTAGAGTAGTTCTGAAATTTTTGTTTTAAGAATCACTAGAAATGTTTATTAAATGAGGCTTGGACCTCAGCCTCCCTGTGGAATTGTACTTATAAGCATCTCAGATGATAGACTAATTCTTCCCCATCAGTCAGTATTATACTATGTATTATATATTTTGAAATATATAGTAAAAATAAATAAATAGTTGAAAGGTTAAAAACAGAAAAAGGACAAACATTTAAAGGCTACAAAGTTGCTCTAAAAACCTCTTGATACTTTGTTTATGTATGTTGTGACAGTGTAGAATGTTAAAGTGTCCTGTAGGTTTTACGTGTGGCTGTGGTGTATAAACTGTTGTGAAAAAGGTTTGAGAGTTATGTCTGGAAGTTAAGTGCCTTTGTTAACAGTTGTAAGATCAGTTAGAAGTTTTAAAACTTGCTGTGTTATTTTCCTTTTTTCCCTCTTCTGTAATACTTCCCAATAGTTTCTTTCTAATTGCCACTGTCTTTTAAAATTATTTTTATTTATAATATTTCATCACTCTCCTCATTCCCTTTTCTCCCTCTACTCCCTCCAGTGTTCCTCTGACTCCCTCTCAAATTGATACCGGTTTTCTTTGTTATAGTTATCTATATACAAGATATATTATCCACATACATATACTTAGGTATGCATAAACATATGAATACAGCTTGCTGACTCTATTTAGTGTGCCCTGTGTGTGTATAATTTCTGGGCTGACAGACCATTTGGTATTGGATAACCAATTAGAGGGTTCATCCCTGGAAAAGACTGATTCTCCCCCCCCACCCCCCCAGCACATATTAGTTGATCTTTGTAGATTGGACCTCATGAGATTTCCCCCTTCTCTGTTAGCATGTCTATTAATACCACCATTGTTTAGGTCTTGTTTAAGCAGCTATATTTTTGAGGTATCATGAGTGAAGCTTTCCTATCATTTCTAGAAGACAGAATCTCATAGCAGACTTCCCTGGTCTGCTGGCTCTTGTAGTCTTAGCCCCCTCGTTCTCAATGTTCTCTGACCTTAAGTTCAGGAGTTGTGTTGTAGATGTATTTAGTGGGATTAGGCCCCCCATGACCCATTGCTTTTCTGCGTTACGACCTGTTATGGTTTGTTTGGTTTTTTGTTTGTTTGTTTTGTTTCGTTTTGTAATAGGCTCCATATCCTGTAAAGAGAAGCTTCTTTGATGGAGGAATGAGAGTAACACTTAACTGTGGGTATAAGGAAAAGTTTAAGGATGTAATGAGGAATTCTACTGGTCTGATCAAAGAATGGTAGTAGGTTCTCTCTAAGGTCCATGACCTCACGAGCCCCAGGACTCACTGTATTCTTATAGTCCTGGAAAATAAAGTAATCTAGTAAAAGTATGCCCTTGGAATAAGTTAGCTGTTACTATATAAAATAAAAAGAGGACTTCTGCTTGGTGGCTAGTGAGACTCTTCATTTCTTTCCATAATCTTTCTGTAATTTGGCAATTTTTACTATGGATCTAGTTTTTGACCTGATGTTTTCTTTACAGTGGCTTATCTCCTGCAGAAGCAGAATTTAATTACCTAAACACAGCACGTACCTTAGAACTCTATGGAGTTGAATTCCACTATGCAAGGGTAAGTAAAGAAAAACTACTTAGATGTTGAGCTTAGTATCAAAGATTTTAAAATCTTTTTGTCTGTGTACAGGGCTGGAGTGATTGAACAGGGTCTTGTATGAGTTGAGCGAGTACTCTTATGCTTATCCATACTAACTCAACTCTTCAAAATTTTAATTCCTTGAGAGATCTAGGTAACAGGATAATTTGTGTTTGCTGTTGACATAGTTACACTAAATTTTTCTTCTATTAATATTTTCACAATAGCATAAGTACAAATTGGTGGATTTTTTTTCCACATGGTTGTTTATGTTGCAAAAATCATGTTTGTAGACTGTAGGTGACAGTAGTTTTAGAATGTGTGTTTTATAAACAAAAGGTTGCTTTAGGAAAGTGCTTTTGTGTAAATCTCTGATAATTGTGATCATACAAGATGCTCTCATGTCACTGAAACTTTCGTTCTTGTCCTGATTGTTTCCAACATTGAGCTGTCTCGTGGTCAGTTTTTATTTGTAAAGCCCTAAATGAAGAATATCAATATGTCATGTTTGTATCTGCCTCCATCTCTTTATTAAAGTGAAATTTATAATCACTGGCTTTTCACTGTGTAATCTTTTTCTTGTGTGAAACATTTTTCCTTTCAGACACTACTACCCTCCTCCCTGTATTTGTGAGTAGCTGTCCACATGTATTTCTTCTTGTGAGTCTCCACGATTTAAATTCCTTTGAAGTCCCTAAAGTATAGCTATTTTCAGTAGAATTATAGTCATCAACTGAGTTTTTAATAATTAAATTAATATAATTTATTCCCTTAGACACTTTCTTGAGCCTAATTAGGCTAGTATTAGCCAGGAAGGGAGTTAGTAAGAGCCATGATTTCCCTTCTGTCAGTTATTTTGAACTTGCCTCAATATGCAGACACATGCAGGTGCAGAGTCCACTGGAAATACTCAGACTTCCATCTTGTAGTGCTTTTGTCCTTCAGGGTCTCACCCGGTCAGCGTCGTGGTAATGAGCTCTACTGGTTTTTTTTGTTTGTTTGTTTTTGTTTTTTTGTCTTGCTTGCTCTTCTAGGATTTAATCTCTTTTCTTTCCTTCCTTCCTTCCTTCCTTCCTTCCTTCCTTCCTTCCTTCCTTCCTTCCTTCCTTCCTTCCTTCCTTTCTTTTTCTCTCTCTCTCTCTCTCTCTCTGTTTCTCTCTCTCTGTCTCTCTCTCTCCCTCTTTCCCTCCCTCCCTCCCTCCCTTTCTCCCTCCCTCCCTTTTTGTTTGTTTATTTATTTATTTATTTATTTATTTATTTATTTATTTATTTATTATTTTTTCCCGAGACAGGGTTTCTCCGTGTAGTTTTGGCACCTGTCCTGGATCTCGCTCTATAGACCAGACTGGCCTCAATCTCACAGAGATTTGCCTGGCTCTGCCTCCTAAGATTAACTGAGATTAAAGACATGCGCCATCGCTGCCCAGCGAGCTCTACTTATGTTTCATAAATTGTATGTCTGTCTCACTTTTAAATCTGTCTCACTGATGGCTTGGGTTCCTCAAATGATTGATATCTTGTAATTCTTTAAGTGTCTCTTGAACTTTTTGCTTTTTTAAAATCATGGCCCTTCTCTCTCTTTATTTGGGGCTTATTGTTTTTCATCTTAGGTTTGTTACATACTCTCATTGGTGTTTGTACTGCTAAGTTTTGTTTTTTATTATGGGAAAGTTTACAACTGATGGAACTACATTTTTTGACTAGTTATGCTTTAAAATGGCCAGAAAAGGGAGTTTTACTCCTTTGCAGTTTTCTAAGTGATTTTTAAATCTGCAGAGATTCTTGGCAATTAAATGCAAAGAATATTAAACTTTCAAAAAATTTAAATGCAAGGTTAAATAAATGTAGCATTGTAATAACAACCGAGATCCAGATATTGGTGTAAATGCTGAAAGATCAGAGGAAACAAGCCACAGCCACTTCTCACCTCACCAACTTCTCAGCTGAAAGGGGAAGATATCTTCTCCACGAATCCTCAGACTGAGTGTTCCTGAGCCCTCAGCCAAAAGGCTGGTGAACTCCTGTGTCCTCCCAACTTATATTCCTTTCTCTGCCTAGCCATATTACTTCCTGTCTCAAACTTCCTAGTCCTGGAATTAAAGGCGTGTTACTTCCAAGTACTTAGATTAAGGGTGTGAGCCCTCACTGCCTGGCTCTGTTTCTCTTTTAGACTGGATTAACCTTGTATAGTCCAGGGTGGCCTTGACCTCAACAGAGATCCATCTGCCTCTGCCTCACAGGTGCTAGCATTAAAGGTGTGCACCACCACTGCTTGGCCTCTATGGCTAACTCTTTGGCTGGCTCTGCCTTCTGAGCTTCAGATAGCTTTATTTGTTAGAATATATTCAAAATATCACCACAGAAAACTCTCATATAACTAACTATATGGTTATTTAATGATTTAATTAAAGTAGTTTTCATTTGTTTAAACTGTTAGATTGTAAAACAGTTTCTGAGACAGAACTAAATGTAGAGTGTCAGGTTAAGAGGATTTAAATTTTAAATGGTTAGCTATTTAGGAGCATGTTTTATCCAAACCAAACCAAACAAAAAATGTCCCACACGGTGGACTACCATTTGAGTACCCAGTTGGGAACTTGAGGCAAGATCACTCATCCCAGGGCAGCCTAACTATAATATGCATAGGCATAGTAATATGATGCCTCTAAAAATATTTTTAAGGACTAGGAGAAGCATTATTTCTTGGATGTGCATACTAAGACCTCAAAAGATCATTCAGTAAATATAAAGGGAATTTTCCAAAAAGAGGAACACAGAAAGAAAACTTAAGTTTTAATTGGGTATCATAAGGAAAAGTGCATTTGAAATAACAAACGGGGGAAATGTTTGCTCTCTGCTTTCAAGTGGAGCAGTGTTATTTATCCCAAGCTCCTAGATTCAAATATGTTTTAAGCCATCATTGTGGTGGGGTATTCTGTGCTTTCCATAGCATTCACTCTAAGCATTATTTACTGCAATAAAACATAATGATACCTGTGTTAGTTATTTAGCTGCGTTGTGTTCTTACCCTGCAAGGAAACGTCACGAAACACGACAGAATCCGCTTATAAGAGTTTATTGGAAATACAGGGATAGAGAGTGTGCAGGCCTGTGGGAGAGACACGTGCCTGAAGAGGGACTGGGAAACATGGCACTCCACTTTTAAAACCGGCTGGGGGCGTGGCCAGGTCACGTCACTCCTCTACGCGTGTGTGTAGATCACATGGTCACGTTGCGCGCTTAAGTGACCATGTAACGTCATGGACCCTGATCACACGAGACCCCCTTGGCCCGGAACTTGCTAGGCGGAGACGTCCGGGTCTGCCGGGTAACCTGGCTACGAGAGACGCTTTGATCCGGAAATGGCTAGGCGGAAGTGTCCACCTGGTAAATAAACCCTTCAACCTGCCCTCACGAAACTCACAGGATAGTGGGGTGATGGAGGAGAAAAGCAAACGGATCTTGTATTAACAGTTCCGTCTGTGAGACTGAGGGATTGTGTGGTGGCAGCATGTGAACTAAAAACTAGCGCAGGGACAGCTCTTGTGGTATACTCCCTTCTGCTGATATAAAGAAGGGAGTTTGCCAAAAGTGTGGTCTCCTCCTCCTCCTCCTTCTTCTTGATACTGTTGAGCAATCACCACAAATGAAAGCTGGTAATCAAAAGAGAACACAGCACATTTGAAAAAATACAAACACAGTCGCTAAAGGGTTGTATGAATGATTGTATGAATGATAGAATAGGGAACTATAGAAAAGAGAAAGTCAATGATAGTTTTTTTGGGGGAAGGAAGGGATTGAGACAGACTTTCTCTGTATAGCCATGTCTGTCCTGGAACTCATTCTGTAGATCAGGCTGGCCTCAAACTCAGAGATCATCCTGCCTCTGCCTCCCAAGTGCTGGGACTAAAGGTGTATGTCACCATACCTGGCAGTCAATAACAATTTGAGGGTAAAACGAAACAGCCCCACCCCATTCCTCACCCCAACTCCTGCCACCTGCAACAGGTGGGAGAGCCAGCCTTTGGGGGGGTATGAGAATGGAAGAGGTGGTTCTGCCTCTCACCAAGTGCAGCAATCCAGAGAGCAGACCCTGCACCTCACCTGGGCAAAACAGTAGAGCTTGCCCTGGTGGTGTGCGTGTGAATGAGCTGGACTGGAGGGTGTGAGAGCAGGAGAAATGTCTGCTATATTGAGTGAGCTAGCCAGGGCAGTGCTGGAGAGCCCACCCAGATGGTGACCATGAGGGAAAGCTGGTGGGCTGACCAACCCAGCTACCATCCAGGCTCAGAACCAAGACTGTGAGATAGCCCACCCAACATCCACCTCATCTGTGATCAGCTAGAGCATGTAAAGGTTCCAGACCTGCAGATCCAAAGCTACAGGATCTCCATGACACAAGGCAACAATAGGATATCACAGAGGAGCCCCAGTGAGGGCCCAGTATAGTGTAGTGGGAGCCAGAGGCCTCAAACCAGACCAATGACTCATTGCAATGAGCACTTACAAGTATATATGTATGGACTAAAGGGTATGCTGTGTGACTTACTGGGCCATACTCCAGCTTCCATGCTGAGATTTTTGTTTGTTATGTTCTTTGGGCTTTTGTTTGTTTGCTTGTTTGTTTTTACCTTTTAAATTTTGTGTGTGGGGGGAGGTTAGGAGAGCAAAGGGACAGGGAAATGAGTGGGATTGGGATGCATGATGTGAAGCCCATAAAGAATCGATAAAAAGTTAAAAACTAAATAAAAGTACTCATACTAGGCAAAATATTGTGTTAGAAAGAGCAATGACATATAATAAATTCCTTTTGATTTGCTACTGATCTCCCCAAATCACAGTTTAGACATCAATTTTAGATCCTACCATTGCAGTCTCAGAGAGGATAAAAGTGTTGTTGAACCTTGCTATTAGAAATGGGATAAAACCATATTTATTCCTATAAAATATATATAGTTAATTAAAGGTGATTTTTAAAATTAAAAAACAAAACAAAACAGGATTTCGGGGGAACCACAAAGGGCTATTTCTTTTCAGATAGCATGTAGTATATATTCAGTTTTTTGAGTTTTAGCTCTTGCTTGGCTTTGTGTAACTGCTGCTACAATTGCAATGTGGAACAGATTTATCACTTCAAAGAAACCCATGCTGCTGGTATGCCTCTGCAGTCAGCTTTCCACTTAACCTTATCCTGTCTCTTGCTAATGCTGTAGTTTTTATCATTTCCAAAATGTCTTTTAAATGGGTGTGCCATTGTCATATACTGACAGAAATTAGGTATTTCAGATAAATGGTTTAAGAGACAGATAAATATGAGGAATGTGTGGATGTGAATTAAGGTTTCATAGAGAAGTTTATGATCTAGACTTCATTTTGGGTTGTTTTGATTGGGCAGAAAAACAAAGAACATGTGAAAGCAGCATTAATAAAACATGAATTATGGAATCTCAAAACATATCATCAAACTGAGATGGCCTAACTAGAATTGTTTTTTGCTAGTTAGGAGCAAGATAAAATGGAGTGTTATGGACTTGTATGCCAAGCTAAACAGCTAAGACATATTTGTACAGATTTTAGAGAACTATTCTTTCTACAGATGAGTTCAGTGAACAGATGACAGAAAAAGGCTCTACTCTTTATTATTTAGGTTCTTGTGGACAAGAAAAAATAACTGGTAATAATTAGTGGTATGAAGAAAAGCAAAAAAAAAAAAGAAGAAGAAAAGAAAGTATTAAAACTGCAGTTTAAAGGATTTGTTTCATTAATTTGGTCTGGCTTCAGGGCAGATGAATTACAGGAGGTAAAAACATGTTTGCTCTCAAGTGAAATGGCAAAACTATTTCAAAGATTGATTTCTAAGAAAAGTATTTAAAGTCTTTTCACTGTCCATAATGCAGACAAGTCAATTCAAATTGAGTTGTTACCTTAGTTAGGGTTTCTGTTGCTGTGAAGAGACACCAGGACCATGGCAAACCCTTATAAATGAAAAACATTTAATTGGAGTGGCTTACATTTTCAGAGGTTTAGTCCATTATCATCATGGTGTGACACGGTGGCAGGCAGGCAGACATGGTGCTGGAGAAGGAGCCAAGAATTTTCCATCTTGATCTGAAGGCAACAAGAAGTGAACTGTAATACTGGGCATGGCTTGAACATATGTGAGACCTCAAAGTCCACCCCCACAGTGACACACTTCTTCCAACCAGGTCACACCTACTCTAACAAAGCCACACCTCCCAATAGTGCCACTCCCTTTTAGCTTATGGGGGCCAATTATATTCCAACTACCACACTTGTCATCATATGAAAGCTCTCATGCATTCTTCAAAACGTAATTCACATTTCTTCTTTGTGATCTTTGACATTCCCCAAGAATTGTCTGTTTTGTTCTTTCATGATATTAATACATATTATTAGTTATTGGATTTCCCATTGTAGTATAGGTATTTTATTATAGATTACCCTTGACCCAAAAGTTCTGATCATAAGAGAAATCATTAGATTATTTGTACTTTAGGGCAATGATTTTTTTCTTTTCTTTCTTTCTTCTTTGTGTGTGTGTGTGTGTGTGTGTGTGTGTGTGTGTGTGTGTGTGTGTGTGTTATACATGTCCTTACATATGTGTGGATGTACCTGGACATGTGTACATGTGCATAAAGAGACCCAAGGTTGATGTCAAGAATCATCCTTGATTGCTGTTCTTCCTTATTCATCTAGGCAGGATTCAACCCGGAGTTTGCTTATATGGCTAGTCTTGCTAGACACTTGCTCAGGGCATCGATCGCCTTTCTCCTCCTTCAAAGGCTGGAATTACAGATGGGCTGCCAAGGCCGCCTGGGTTTCTGAGGGTCCAACTCTGGTCCTCATGCTTGTGCAGCAAGTGCTTGACTGCTAAGACATCTCTCCAGCTTCCAGATTAGAGAATTTTAGTACTGCCGCATTGAAGCTTATTTGAAATTTGCCTTTTATGAGCAACAACAAACTATTTGGGTTTGTAATTAAGTGTAATTTAGTTTTTTGTTATCTTTGTGATGTTATGTGTTTAAAAAAATTAATCCTGTTTTAATTATTTTAGATTGTCATGTCTTTATTTATTTTGAAGGATCAAAGTAACAATGAAATTATGATTGGAGTAATGTCAGGAGGAATTCTGATTTACAAGAACAGGATACGGATGAATACCTTTCCGTGGTAAGAATTTCTACAAATACTTTTGCTTTTATCATAATATTACCAAATATAATAATTCACATTAAATAACCCTTAAACTGTTTTAATCTTGTCAGCTTACTTGTGTGGTTCAATTTATACTTTATTTTGCTTACTGGAAATGAATCAAAAGACACCAAGATAATTTATTTCAATATGGCTTCTTAATAGTATTACTGATTCTCCTTCCTAGAGTATTTAAATATTATCATAAGAACACTCATTTTGGGGCTACACTTGCTGTTTCTATTTAAATGCATCCACTGAAATGCCGGTTTATTAGCTGAAAGGTACATGGCTACTGAACCAGCAACCCAGCACTACAGTGGTTTAAACTGGCACAAGCAAAGCATGTAGGTTCCACAAAGGCTTTACTCTCCTGCTTCCTTTGTCTTACCCTCTGTCATCTTTTGTTTGTTGTCCTTGCTCTCATTGTCCAAGATGAGTCACCACTGATTTATGATTTCTATATCTCAAAGCAAGGAAAGAGAAAGCATTTTATGTTTCTTCTTAAGGGATAAATTAAGGATTATAAAAATCACTTTGATCATATCACTAGTAATCAAGGTTATTTTGCTCTTTTAAATAAAGTGACTTTAGGGGAAGAAACAAATTTCAAATCAGTACATAGTATCATTATGTTTTTTTTGTATACCTCCTAAAAGATTTGATCTTGTTTTTTTCCAGTATCTATTATTTTAACAAGCTTCTATAATAAGTTACTTTAATAATACTTTGGTAGAATAAAAACAGAAGTATGATAGCTAACAAATAAATGTCTTAGGAAGCAATCATAACTCTGCTTTTTTTAAAAAAAAGCTGTAATTGTTGGGCGGAGGTGGCACACACCTTTAATCCCAGCACTCGGGAGGCAGAGCCAGGTAGATCTCTGTGAGTTCAAGGCCAGCCTGGTCTACAGAGCGAGATCCAGGACAGGCACCAAAGCTATGCAGAGAAACCCTGTCTCGAAAAACAACAAAAATCTGTAATCCCAGGACCTTTGTAATGCAACACTTTTGAAATACTGTATTACTGATGGAAATGCAAACAGATACACTAACTTTGGAAACTGGCCGTTTCTTTAAAACTGAAAAAAAAAATGTATTAGGCAGTGCTTTAGAGGAACAGAAAGGAAGGAGGAAGGGAATGGGGAGGAAGAAGAGAGAGAAAAAGGGAATTTATTAGATTATCTTACATGATAGTCTTAACAGTGGCCATCTGCTTATTGGAGTGGTAGAAAAGCCTAGAGTTCAGTCCGAGAAGCTCAGCTGTCTCAATCCAATGCTGGGGAGCATGGAAGTTCCCTGCAAAGTTGTTGCTATTGAATCTGTATCAGAAGACTGAAGAGCTAGAATGTAATGTCAAGAAAGAATAACAGGAGCAGCATCTGTAGATGAAGTCGTGCAGCAAGAAGCAGGGGAGGCAGGAGTACATCCTGAACCTCTAGATCTGGTTGCTGAGGATGGGTCTTGCCCTCAGTTAATCCTCTCTTGGAAACCCCTCATAGACTCTCCTAGACATATGTCTCCTTAGTGGCTCCAAAACCAATTCTGATGATTAATCTTGGTTGTCAAATTAATGGGAATAGAATTACCATGGAAACAAGCCTTTTGGCCTGCCTGTGAGGGCCTTTCCCCATCTGGCTAATTGAGGTGGGAAGACCCTCTTAAATGAGGGTGGCAGCATTCTCTGAGCTGGGGTCGTGGACTGAAAAGAGTACAAGTAGCAACCTCATTTATTTGTGTTAGCTAACTGGGGAGTGGATGTGGGGAGCTGTCGCCATGCCTACTCTGCCAGGGTGAACTGTAATTTCAAACTGTGAGCCAAAATAATCCTTTCTTTCCTTAAGTTGCTTCTGTCACAGCAACAAGAAATTATACATATCAGTGATACCAGGAGTCAGGTTGTTGCTGTGATGATCCTGACTGTGTGGTTGTTAAGCTTGTGGAACTAGTTTGTCGGAGAAAGGTGTGGAAGAATTTAGACTTTGGGATTAGAAAAATCCCAGAATGCTGTAAGCAGAACTTTATGAGTCATTGTGATGGAAGTTTGCAAGGCCAGGCTACAGAGGGAACTGGATGGACAGTGGAGGCCTGGCTCATGAGGTTTTAAAGGGGAACAAAGACTATATGGGGAACTGAGCTAGAGGCCTTTCATGTTATATTCTGGCAAGGAAAAAAAATCTGACTTTATTTGGCCCATGTCCTGAGAACTTAAGTCGGGCACATTTAAAAAGAGCAGGCTAATTTATTTGGCAGGGGAAATTTCAAGACAATATTGTATTCAGACTGTGTTGTTTACTGTTTACAGCTCTTCTTCAGGTAACAGTGACAAAGAGTAAAATATGGAGCAGAGAGATATGAAAAATGTAGGTTTGTGAGGAAAAGATTACAAGTATATACAGAAAAGGCAGGTTCAAAGCAGCCGTAATCATTAGAAATTAGTCCCATTGAAGGAAAACCTTCACACTGGTTCAATAGGAATTGGTATCCTGTAGAGAACAGTCTTATTAAATAAGAAACACAGAGCCAACTACAGAGTTAACAGCTGAAGAGGTCAGAGCAGTAGCTGAGAGCTGAGCTTACCCTTCTCTGCCGCTGTTGTGCTTCCCCTCAGAAAAAGACCTACTTCCTGTGTGTCTGTCCTTTTATTGACTTTCTGTTCTGCCTTCTCATTAGTTGTAACCCCAACCACATGACCTCCTTGTCACTGCCCGTCTGTACAGACCTCTCTTCTATGGTTGGTATTGAGATTAAAGTCGTGTGTCTCCATGCTGGCTGTATCCTTGAACACACAGAGATCTGTCTAGCTCTGCCTTCCAAGTGCTGGGATTAAAGGCGTGTACCACCACCGCCCAGCTTCTGCTATGGCTTTCTATTAGCTCTGACCCCCAGGCAACTTTTTTATTAACATACAAATAAAATCACATTTCACTACAAATAAAATATCATCATATTTCCCCTTTTCTATTTTAATAAGAAAAAAGGAAAAAAGTTATAACTAATATAAGAAAAACTATATACAAAAGTACAATAACTATATACCATATATACAAGCAATAAATACCTAAACAATGTCTAGTCCATTTGTATTTGACAAATTCAGAGAAAATAATTCCATTATCTATCCTATTTTGATAAGTCCAAAATGTACCAGATTCACTTTCTATCCTAACTTATATTACTAACAGAACTGTCTTATAACGTCTTTCAAATTTATACACTTACACCTCTTTAGTGAGTTTCTTTTCTTAAATTCTTAACAAGGAAAACTGTGACTATAACTAAGTAATCTTCAACTCCCTCAGAGACCCAAGAAGGAAATAATATTATCTAATAAGAAAATAAAAACAGGAAGTGCATGCAAGCAGCTTCCAAAAAAAAATGCCACAACCACACTTGTTTTGGCAAGAATCGGTAGTCCTTTGTTTCATGTCCTGTTTGTCAGCTGTTGATTCGAGGATACTTTGTTGTCCAGTGGCTAACTTTTGCCACAATGAAAGTTAACTCCATATGCAGTTTCTTCAATGCCCATATTTTCTCTGAAGTAGATTGGTACTGCCAGGAGCCGACATGTCTCATAGTCATAACAAAAAAGAAAAAATTTTCTAAGTTATTAAAATATTTTAAATGCCATATTCTGTAGATCTCTGAAGGGTTTGAAGATGACCTGTCTATCTAAAATATATCTGCTCAATTTTGAAAACATACTTAATATGACTACAAGTTCGATTGTAATGTCTAACTACTAACTTTCATTTTTTTATATCCTACTAGTTGGTAATAACAACATTCAAGGATCAGCAAATTGCATTACATTGTTAAATGAACTGTATAAGTACAATATCTTGAACAAGATTAGAAATATATATATGGCATTTTCTAACAGTCTCAATCTCAATATAATTTTTATGCAATATAAAAAATCCAATCCAATGTAAAGTATTTAAAACTAGTAGTTGTCTTTTTTTTTTTTAAACAAGAACTTTAAATCTAATCTCCTTTGCTTAGCCGTTTTCCTAACCCTTAACAACAACTTGTAACCAACCCTCCTAAACAATGAAAATTATTCCAGACCTAAAACCCATTAAAAGACCAAAAAACCACCCTCCCCACACCACCTCTTTGGGAATGTGGGCATCATATTCTTAAAATTGCTTCCTGCTGGTTATGGGTGAAGATATCTTTATTCTGAAAAGAAAAATTTTGGGTTAATCGTCAAATTCTAGGAAAGGTAGCTATATCCTTTGTTATCCAGTCTGTGCATAATGCCAAAGTTCAGGGTTTATCTTAAGTCCTTATTCAAATAGTCTTTGAAACTGGATCATCTCAGCTAGCCCTCTCAAAATTGCTCTGAGCACTTTGTAGTTCAAAGCTGATCTGTAGATAATGTTTGTCAGCTTAGTGATATTATTATTGTCCACGTGGAATTGTTGTTGTGGGGCCCCATATTCTTCCTGGAGACTTCAGTTGATGTTAGGCCTGGCCGTGATTTCCTGCAGAAAACTGATAAGAGACTCGAACACAAAGACATGTATAAGCAGCTAATTGAAGCCTTTTGTCTAGAATTAGTTAGTACTCTATATGACCATTAATACCTTAACAAAGATTAAAGTGTGTGTGTGTATATATATATATATATATATATATATATATATATATATCTATCTTGTAAATTTTGTATAAAATTCATATTTTAAGACAAGTTTAAAGAATCAGAATAGAATCAAAGAATTGAGATTAGTAGTAATAGAATAGTCCCTTAATTAATTTGGTTTTTCTCCTGTCCCATATCAGAAGATGGCTCTTTCTTCTGGCATGATACAAGGAGTTTGCATTTTCCTTTTAACAACATGCTTGAGTTTAAAGAAGGAGAGAGCCATTCTCCAACTGCAAAGTCAGCTTTAAATTTTAATTGAACTAGGACTACAAGAAGACCAATAGTGTTACATTTCTTTAGAGAAGAGCAGAAACAAACATAAAGGAAGACATAAAATTCTATAGATGATATACCAATAGGTCATTTTACTCTGTTTCCTGGTATAGATGATTTGTCCCTTTTCTTCAGTTGTCTCATTTGTCCAAGTGTTCTTCAGATTCCTTAGCCTTCATTCTCCTAAAAGACAAAGACAAAAATCTTTCCCCAAGACTAATTTTGGGGATGTTTCCTTTTGGCAAGTTATTATCTGATTAAATGAAAAGACATGTGTTAATGGTATAAGTTAGTTTAAATTGAATGGTCATGCTGGTTGATGAACTATCACCTCCTCTAATTAAGAGGTCTTGTTCAATTCGACCCTTGAACAATTTTGATGGTACCCACAGCTTATCTTCTCCTGTAGAAACAAAAGCAAAACCTTGTCCCCAAGATAATACGTATCCTGGTTTCCATTCTGAGGTCAGCACATCCTTAAAGTATATAGGCTGATTTAATTCTGTAGTTTTTTTTCTATTATCCAATGTCTCTCTGCAGGTGTTGTTTCTTTCTCATTAGCATTGAGAAAAATTCAAAGTTAATAGAGCATTATGCAGTCTATTTCTGGGTGGTTTTATTACCTCTTTCTGTTTATTTAGCATATCCTTTAGAGTTCTGTTTGATCTTTCTATAACTGCTTGGCCTGTAGCATTATGTGGTATACCTGTAATATGCTTTATATTGTAATAAGCAAAAAACTGTTTCATTTTAACAGAGACATATGATGGAGCATTGCCAGTTTTAGTTTGAGCAGGTATACCCATGATGGCCATAACTTTTAGCAAATGAGTCATTACAGAATCAGCATTTTCAGAAATCAAAGCAGTTGCCCATTGAAATCCTGAATAAGTATCGATGGTATGGTGTACATATTTCAGTTTTCCGAATTCTGCAAAGTGAAACATGTCCATCTGCCAGATTTCATTCCTCTGAGTACCCTTTGGGTTGCATCCTGCTGGTAATGGCATCTGATTGTAAAAGGAACAAGTAGGACATTTCTTTATAATTTCCTTTGCTTGTTGCTAGGTTATGGAAAAATCCTTTTTTAAACCTTTACTATTGACATGATTTTTTTTTATGAAATTCTGAGGCCTCCAGCACATTTCCTATCAATAATTTATCAATCTCATCATTACCTTTTGCTAGAGGGCCTGGCAGACCAGTATGGGATTGGGTGTGAGTTATATATAAAGAATGACTCCTTTTCCTGAATTTATCTTATAACTGAATAAATAGTGGCATTAATTCTGATGCATCAGGAATGAATTCTGTAGTCTCAATATGTAATACCACTCTTTTAGCATACTGAGAGTCAGTAACTATGTTGAGAGGTTCTGAAAAATCCATTAATACCAACAGAATAGCATACAATTCCGATTTTTGAACTGAATTATAAGGACTTCGAACCACTTTACTTAAATTTTCTGATTTGTAACCTGCCTTTCCTTGTTTGTTTGCATCTGTATAAAATGTATGAACTCCAGATATGGGTTTTTCCCACACAATTCGAGGCAAGATCCAATCAGCTCTCTTTATAAGATCAATTCTATCACTTTTGGGATATTTGCTTTTAATTTTTTCCAAAAAATTACTGCAGGCTCTTTGCCAAGGTTTACCTTCTGTCCATAATATTTCAGTGTCCTTCTTAATGAAAGGTACATCAATTTCTGCTGGGTCTATTCCTGCTTATTGACAAAGTCTCAATTTTCCTTTCAAAATTAAGTCAGAGATTTTTTTCCACATAAGTTTTTAATTTTTTATTCCATTTATTTGGTAAAAATATCCATTCTAATATAATATCTTCCCTCTGCATTAATATTCCTGTAGGAGAATGCCTAGAAGGTAAAATAACCAAAATGCAATCCAGCTTTGGATCAATACAATCCATGTGCCCCTCATGTAGCTTCTTTTCTACTGATTCCAATTCTTTCTCCGCTTCGGGTGATAATTCTCTTGGACTATTTTTTTTTTTTTTTTTTTTTTTTTTTTTTTTTGGTTTTTTCGAGACAGGGTTTCTCTGCGTAGTTTTGCGCCTTTCCTGGAGCTCACTTGGTAGCCCAGGCTGGCCTCGAACTCACAGCGATCCGCCTGCCTCTGCCTCCCGAGTGCTGGGATTAAAGGCGTGCGCCACCACCGCCCGGCTCTCTTGGACTATTTAAGTCCTTGTCACGTTCTAAGGTTTTGAACAAATTATTCAGTTCATCATTTTTTTACCCCAACAATAGTTCATAGATCAGAAATGTCTCCAAATATTCTTTGAAAGTCATTAAGATTCTGTAGTCAACCTCTCCTAATTTGCACGTTTTGGGGTCTAATTTTTTGTAGCTCTATTTTATATCCTAAATAATTAATAGAATCTCCTCTTTGTATCTTTTCAGGAGCAATTTGTAATCCCCAGCAAGGCAAAATTTTTTTTGCTTCTTCAAACAGTCTTTCTAAAGTATCTGCATTTGAGTCAGCTAGTAAAATATTATCCATATAATGATAAATTATAGATTTAGGAAATTTTTTACGTATCACTTCCAATGGCTGTTGTACAAAATATTGGCACAGGGTTGGGCTGTTCAACATTCCCTGTGAGAGGCCCCTCCATTGAAATCTTTTAACTGGTTGAGAATTATTATAAGTAGTTAGTTTGAAAGCAAATCTTTCTCTTGTCTTTTTCTTGTAAGTGTGTTGAAAAGAAACAGTCTTTTAAATCAATAACTATGAGAGGCCATCCTTTTGGTAACAGAGTAGGTAAAGGAATTCCAGATTGTAGAGAGCCCATTGGCTGAATTACATTGTTAATTGCTCTAAGGTATGTTACCATTCTCCATTTACCAGATTTCTTTTTAATAACAAATACAGGAGAATTCCAAGGGCTGGTTGATTCTTCAATATGCTGAGCATTTAACTGTTCTTTTACCAGCTCTTCTAAAGCCTGGAATTTCTCTGTTGTTAAGGACCATTGATGAACCCATACAGGCATGTCTGTTAACCATTTTAAAGGTAGAGCTGTTGGTGTCTTTGGAAGATCATCAGTTCTTGTTCCCTGTTCTTGTATAATATGGATGGCTGGTGACCATTCATTAGAATAATATCTTCTAATATTTCTCTCAGAAATATGTGCTAGTTTATGATTTATTTCTAAGGTTGGAGGGATGTTAATCTGAGTTTCCATTGTTTCAACAAGTCTCGACCCCACAGATTCATAGCTATGTTAGCCACATACAGTTTTAATTTTCCCCTCTGTCCTTCTGGACCTATACATTTGAGCCATCTTGCACTCTGTTTTACTTGAGATAATGTTCCAGTTCCTAACAGTTGATCGTTTACCTCCTGAAGATGCCAAGTTGGATACCAAAATTCTGGTGCAATTATGGTCACATCAGCACCTGTGTCTACCAGACCAGACAACAAAACACCATTTATTCTTGTTAATTTTGGTCTTTGTTCATTTATAGAAGTTTGCCAAAAAATTTTCTTTATGGTTTTTCCTGAATTTTCTGTTCTGTTTCATCCTCCTGAGCAGCCTGATTTATTCCAATAGGCATTTGGTTATTTAATTGCTCTGAGTAGGGGTTTCCTCTATGACTGCAGGAAAGGTCTGAGCTGGATTTGCTGTGGGGGCCTGCATGAGGTTCCTCTGAGATTTTTTCAAAGACCGAGGCAAAGTATTACCTTGCCTGTCCCTTGTTGATCTACATTCGTTGGTCCTGTGTTTTCCCTTACCACACCTTCTTCATACTCCAGAAGGAAGGGGCATTCTGTTGCCATTGTTCCTTGAAGAAACATTGTTTCTAGGAATGCCCTGTTTACAGTCCCTTTTCAAATGTCCTTGCTTTCCACATCCAAAACATCTGACATTCCTCAAACTTCTTAAAATTGCTTCTCCTATCCATCCACATATCATCATGGTCATGAGACTCAACATTAAACGTGTCTTTAATCCAATCTTCCAAGAGTGTAGATCTTGCCTTTAACGGCTTGATTATTCTCTTACATGCTGCATTCGCGTTCTCAAAAGCCAAAGATTTTTATCTGACTGGCTTCTGAATTCTGGACCATTTTCTTTACTGCTGAAGTCAGTCTTTGTAAGTAATCTGTGAAAGATTCTTTTGGGCCCTGTATAACCTTTGTAAATGATTCAATTTTCTTTCCTGGTTCCTCAGCTCTGTCCCATGCATTCAAGGCTGCCATTCAACATAGAATTAGGGTTTGGATATCATATAAACACTGTGTTTGTATTGCAGCATATTGGCCTTCTCCAACTAGCTGATCTGGAAGATTTGTGTACCTTTATCCCTCCATTGTTTTTCTGTTTTTAGCTTCCTCTTTGAACCACATTTGCCACTATAGTTGTGCTCTGGGTTCCAGAACATCATGTGCCAGCTCCCTCCATTCCTGTGGTATAATCTTAGTATAAATTGACCAGGAGTTTAACATTTGCTTTACATATGTGGAATGCATGCCATAAGGTACTACTGCCTCCTTAAACCTACATACATCTAACATTTCAACTGGAGTCCAAATATTTTGTGCATTAACTTGACCAGGTTAGCTGCTGTAAGATTACCGGATAAATTAAGGGTGATTGTGTGAAAACAGTCTTTCTTTCTGTAACCTTATAATCCAATCCTGAAACAGTTTCACTGCTGTTTCTGAATCTGAATTTCTCTATAATTAATTTTAACAGGTTTTTCTAAAACTTTTATCCTGGCACTTAAATTGACTTATCTTTTTAAATAGTAAAATAAAGATAAGAAAAGTAATAATGTGCATAATTCCATCAACATTAATCTTATATAGTTGTTCCATTTTCAGACTGCCTAAAATGTTATCAAACAAAGACCAATTTTCTTCCAATGTACACATAAAACCCATTTTTTTAATGTGCAAAATATTTTCTCTTTTAAATAGTTTTTTCCTTTAAAATATCTGATATCTTAATTCACTTATCAAGTCTGCGTAGAACAGTATAAATCCAAGGGAATTTCAAAACAGCTACTTAGTGTCCG
This sequence comes from Peromyscus maniculatus bairdii, assembly GCF_049852395.1. Classification (NCBI taxonomy): domain Eukaryota; kingdom Metazoa; phylum Chordata; class Mammalia; order Rodentia; family Cricetidae; genus Peromyscus; species Peromyscus maniculatus. Next base: position 29,584,239 of record NC_134862.1, on the reverse strand, counting down.
AGGTGTGGGGAGAGAGAGAGAGAGAGAGAGAGAGAGAGAGAGAGAGAGAGAGAGAGAGAGAGAGAGAGAGAGAGAAGAGAGAAGAGAGAGAGAGAAGAGAGAGAGAGAAGAGAGAGAGAGAGAGAAAGCATACCCACAAGTTCTGGCTAAAGTTAAATCCAGCCACGTGTTCCCGCTTGAGCCGAGTTGAGCTCCAGCCACGTGTGTTGGCATTTCTGTGTAGCGGTTGCAGTTACAGTCAAGTGCAGCTGACTGATAGCTCCAGCAGGCCTGACTTGTTCGTAGCACCAACTGCGAGTAAGTGATTGTAGCTACTGTCAGGCCTGGGGCCTAGGGAGCCGGGCTGCCCAGCCAAGCCAAATGGTTTTCAATGGATTCTTGCCACGTAGCGCCAAATGTAGAGAACAGTCTTATTAAATTAGAAACACAGAGCCAATTGCATAGTTAACAGCTGAAGAGGTCAGAGCAGTAGCTGAGAGCTGAGCTTACCCAACATAATTTTGAACCATTTTCATTATCCCCAAAAGATTGTTCGTTATAAATCATTTTGTATCCCTTGTCTTGCCTCTTACTTCCAGCCCTAATCATATTTCTGTTCTGGATATTCTAAAATGAGATAATATATTGTGTGTTTGAATAACTTTTAGCATGTTCTTGACATTCATCTATCCTAGAACAATATATTAATCAGTGTCTCTTTCTATTGTTGAATGATACTCTATCCCTTAGTTATAATCTATTTTGTTTCACAGCTCACCAGTTGTTTGTTTCTTTTGGCTATTAATACTGGTTCTACACTGCATATTTGTGTAAGTGTTGGTAGGGGACATATACAAAGGACTAGGATGGCTGGGTTGGCCAGACTTTTTTTCTCATGCTGCAGTATGTCACCTTCCATCCCCACTGGGTTATGTGCTATGTTAATTTCACCATAGTCTCTCTACCATTTATTGTTTGTCTTTTGGCTTAAAGCCATCCTGGTGGGTGTGAATTGATACCTCATTTTAATTTTAATTTTAATTTGTATTATTTTATGGCTAATAATGTTAAACATCTTTTCAAGTGCTTCTTGTGTTTTCATCCTCTTTGAAATACTCAGATGGGATTGAATTTATGTGTGTACTATTTATAAGAGATATATATGAAATATAAAGATGCAGGTTGGTTAAGTTCACTCTAGAAGATAAATCAAGAGCATGAAAATCAAAAGAAAAAGTATTATAGCTATCTTATTATACAAAATAAGTATTATTCATTGCTTGAGAGATATATTTGTAAGAAACACCAGTCATACAAGTAGACTTTTGCTAGAGACCATCATCCAGTGTATTCATTGTTTGATGTTTTCTGGTATTTGTAAAATGAAGATAACTAGAAATTAGATTAGATTTTCTCTCTCATTCATTTAGAAATGATCAGCATTTTTTATTTGTTGCTTGTGTGAAGGTTAATGTTTAAATGTAAAAGTGTATGTAGTAGCTCTGTGTAGGTTTTTCAATGACTTACTTTCTTTCCACAAACACAGGCTGTTTTATCCAATCGTCTTTTCACTTTCTGGAAATAATAACCTCTCTTATATAAGAAAATAATATATCCATGTTGTTATAGATCTGTGTAGTAAGAGTATAAGATGTAATAGTAAAACAATGAATTTCAACCCTGGGGTTGGGAATTTGGCTCAGTGTTATAGAACTTGACTGGCATGTGCAAGGTGCTGGATTCAGTCCTCCAGCAACACAAAGGTCAGACCTAAAACCTAAGCCTTAAATTTACCCCCTCTAACTGGATCTGCCAGAGTATGACTGGTATGTATTTCTGTCTTCCCAAGTGGCTGAGATTGGATTAGTTTATTCTCTGAGAGTCCTCACAGCTTCTTAATGGATACAGGTATGAGTCATGCGCATCAAAATGTAGAATTACTGTGAAATAATAGAAATGTTAAAAAATTGGGTTCCAAATTACATTTTACTAAGATTCAGTCTCTTGGGCCTCATAGCCTTTGAGTGTTACAGCTCCAAAAGATCTTTACTTTTTATATGGTTACTATAAGAAACCAACCCAGCTTGAGTCATGGATTGTACTAATGGAATGTTGAGAAATTAGTGTTATATAATTTACATGTATTGAGGCTGGGTGTGGTGGCCACAGTAGAGGCAGAGGCAAACCAGACTGGTCTATATAGTGAATTCCAGGGTAGCTGAGCCTATATAGTGAGACTCTGAAAAAACAAAAATGTTACATATGTTTTTAAAAGGTAATGTATAAGGGTGAGATATAAGTAATTATGGTTTCTAAAATGAAAAATGCTTTATAAAACTGAAATTTTACACTTTCCCTTACATATGCTTTGGAGTGTTAAAAGTTTTAAATGTTATTTATATTTGTTGAGATTTTAATTTTTGGTGAATATTTCTATAGTTTGATAAAAATTTCCTCAGTTTAGCACCTAGATTTTCTTTTGTTTTCTAGGCACCATAAACTTTACATTATTGATATGTTATATGTATTAGAGATTATATAATAAAATGTGAAGGTATTGGTCCACATTAAACTTAAGATCCTGGCCATGAAGTTAGGATGGAGCAAGGGTGGTGGTATCAGGGAATTGGAGGTACTGCTGAATAGATTGATTAATATTCATCCTATAAATGTATGAAACTTCCAAAAATCATATCTATAATTTCCCCAATTTTTTTAATATTTCCATCTTTCGCCAGTAATTTTGATTACTCCAATTCTCTTTTATGCAGGTTGAAGATTGTAAAAATTTCTTTTAAATGCAAACAATTTTTTATTCAACTTAGAAAAGAATTGGTGAGTATTGATCTAATATTTATTGATATTTTAAGGTTGCCTACTCATAGGGGGAGAAGATGGCTGAATTTGTATAGGTCTTATACAAGTGCAAGAATATGGGTTTGATGCCTAGAACCCAAATAAGAAAGCTGCATGGATAATCTAGCAGTGAGGAGGCAGAGACAGGCTGACCCATCCAGCTCCCAGCCTGCCAGTCTAGCTTAATGGGAGAGCTCCAGGCAAATGAGAGACTGTCTCCAAAAATAAGAGACAGTAATTTTGAGAAATAACACCTGAGATTATCCTCTGACATCCTAACATAATGTGCGTATGTGCACCCACATGCATATAAACACACACACTGATAATATTTAAAACTTTCTGATACTGTAGAAAATACTTCTGATTTTCTTCCACATTAAATCCATTAGGACTTCCTTTCATAGGAAAGCTTATTTCATTTTGGGAGTGCTGAATATTTAGTTTCTTGTTCATGGACTTACATCTTGTATCAGAATGTTAGTATAGTGTTAAAACAACTTCATCTTATAAATTATTTTACCTGTTTGATCAAATTAAACTAGCTTTGCCTGGTATGGTGACAGAAACATGTAACCACAAGCATGCAGGAAGACTATTTGAAGCTATCCCGGGTTATAGGGCAAGACTCTGACACAAAACACATACATATTTACAAACATGAATATGCAATGAAACTAACCTTGTTCTTTGGTTTGCATTATTTTTTATAAATCTTTGCAAATTAATATATGTTTTAAGATGTATATGTGTAAAATTTTCTTAAAATCTTGAAAATGTATTTGAGTTAGCTGCCATATCCACTGTTAGAGGATAGTGTCCTGTTTTGTGATTATAGTTTATCATTTATGTTTATTAAATATGGGAGATTTTCTAAAATAGAATTTTTATCAAAATGAAATTTAGTATGGGAAAGTATTTAGACCTTAAGTATATACTTGATAAACTCAGATTAATATATAGAGCATGATCTAGTCCTGTGCTGATGGAGCTGATGTCCACTTGCAGGTACTGATCTTTCCAACACATAAGTAGCATCATTCCAATTTTTCTGCCTTGAATTAGTTTACACTCATGACATGTAAATGAAACCATACAGCATGTTCTTTTTGCTTGCCTTCTTTCCAACTTAAGTATGTGAAATTCATATTGTTGTACTGACATCCATGATGTTGCATGGTTTGTTCCTTAGTGTGTGGTATTCCACTAAGTGCATATGCCATAAACTAGCAGTTCATTCTCCTGTTAGTGGGCAGTTTTACCATTTCCCAGTGGGGAATATTATAACTAATGCTGGTACAGAACAGTCATATCGTGTGTGTGTGTGTGTGTGTGTGTGTGTGTGTGTGTGTGTGTGTGTGTGTATGAGTAAATATCCAGAGAAAGAAATATAATAAATCTTGTCCAGAAACTAGAGAACAGATATTTTACTTGGAGTAACTATAGAGAGTATGTAGTAGACAACTTTTCTAGTTTACCTGATTGTGGTGGATATGTTATCAGTAGTAATAATAATAATAAGTTATGAAATGTAACATTTTTGTGTATATGCCTGGTAATATATGAAACATTTTTATTATTTAGTTCTCATGCTTGTTCTCTGAGAGACTGGATCAGTTAGTACTGTTTACCTGTGAGTAACAACAGCATCAAAAGTCAACTAGTGAGTGCTAAAAGTCCACATACAGACATACTCTGCAGAAGTTCACGTTGCCAATGTTTTCTCTGTAAAACATTTGTGTGTTTTTAACTATCCAAACTTACAACCAGATGCAGTGATACACACCTGTAATCCTTGTGCTCAAGAGACACAGGCAGTAGGGTAGCTTTTTGTTCAAGGATAGCCTTGGTCTGCATAGCAAGTTTCAGACCAAGTAGAGCTGCATAGCAAGACTTTGAGCCAAAACAACAGCAGCAAAGCCAAACTTCGATTTGTTACCCTTACTCTTAGATACTTTATGTCCATTGTTTACAAATTGGAAAAAAATGTTGTTGCATTTCAAATACAGTTACAGTATTCACGTTATATACAGACAATTTGAAGCAATTGTTTTAAAGGGAGGTAGCATATGTCCCTCTTAGAGCACACACACTGAGAGTGTTACTGTACTATACTCTGTTAGACATTCTGTCATTTTTCATAATGTTTATTGTATATAATACAACATATAAACTGATAGTGTATGTACAAACACTTGTTAATGGTACCTTTAATTTTCTAGTCACCAGTAAGTTATGCTTTAATCATTTTACCTTTTAATATGAAAATATATGAACATTTTTGTCATGATTTAATTATGGAAAAGATTTTCATGATGAAAATAGTTCTTGAATAAAACATAGAGGGAGTTCTTTTTAACCTTGAAGATAATTATTGGTAATTTTAGATTGTTTCAAAACTGGTAAATGTTCATTAAAAGGTCTCATTAAGAGAGTTAATTAAGGTAATGAAGAAGTAGTGTGGACTATATATGAAGTACACATGCCCCCTCCAAGTCCTTGCATATATATGCTGTCCAACAGAAAAATATGCCAGTGACTTGAATACCACTTCAGGAAGGACAGTATCCACATGGTAGCCAGATACTTAACAAGGTTGAGGCAAGAAGGTTGTGAGTTCAAAATCAACCTTTGCTGCATAATGTGAGGGCCTGCCTCAAAAACTACAATAAGGTACACATGGTGGCCCATCCCTCTAATCCCAGCACTTAAGAGGCTAAGATGGGTATTGATATAAGTTCAAGGCTAGCCTGGTCTACAGAAGAGGCCATGCTTTACATCTCTTCCCTCCAAAATCCACATGGCCATTAACATGAAAAGTTGTTGAATTTTATTAGTCATCAAGAAGAGGTACATGTCATAACCAAAATGTTCCACTCCAACATGTCTATCAAGACAATGAAAGACTGAAAATAGATGAGGGTGGTACATGCTTATAATACATCTCCCAAAAGATAAGACAGGAGAACTGTCATGAATTCACGTCCAGCCTGAACTTGATAGTGAGTTCCAGGCCAGCTTAAGGTACAGTGTGAAATCCTGTCTCAATAAACAAGCAAATACAAAACAAAAATGGAAAATGACTGAAGCTGGGTAGTACATAGAACACACACTATTGTTGGGAGGAAGTATTAACCACTCAAGCTAAACATACATGTTATGATCTAGAAACAGAAATAAGTACATATGTGTACAGACACTTGGAATGTATATATACAACAACACTCATCTATCCCAAATTGGAAATATCAATTGTCTATAAACATTAAAGTAGATAAGCTTTTGTGGATATATTATAATAGAATACAATGAAAAATGGAAACAAGGATGACGAGTTTGTGGTCATGACAGTTAAGTGATTATCATTAGAAGATAATCTAGTGGAAAAAGGCAGCAGAGGGTATTACCAGGTAGCACAGAATGATATGTCTCATAGTCTGCACTGAGTGGTCGATCGCACTGTCTGGAAATCAGAACTGTTACTCAGGAGATAGTCCTTTGTGTAATGTGATTTGTGTGGAAAAAGAAAAACTAGAGAAATTGTTCTATTTTAGTGCTAGTCAATTTTTAATGTGATTTTGTAATAGTACTTGGAGGTGTTGAATGTTCCTATTTTTAATCAAGACAGAATTACAAATTGTGGGCCTATTACAAATTTAACTTATGGTCCAGGATTATATTTTGAAGCAGAATTATTGCTAATAAAATTTGAAAATAATAAAAAAATTTAAACTTATTTATATAATAGAGAATAAAAGTCCCTGAAAGTTGTAATATACTAAAGTGCACATTTTACAGATCTTTCCCTTTAGTTTACTGAGTTTTTGTTGAATAAACAAAATCACTGAGGTAGAGATTAACATTTGCAGGACTTGCATAATTAATCTGTCAAAAGAATGATCAGATCCTGATATTTTCCCACATTCTCTGAACTTTGTCATTGTATACAGCATGAATCTAGAGAAACCCTACTGGGATTTAATATGGTGAATTACAGAGCATGTAAAAATTTGTGGAAAGCGTGTGTAGAACATCACACATTCTTCCGCCTGGATAGACCACTTCCACCGCAGAAGAACTTTTTTGCACATTATTTTACCCTGGGTTCCAAATTTCGATACTGGTAAGTACTACTTTATACTAAGATTTTATTTGGAGAGAAACCCCCCCCCCCCCCTTAGATTACAGCTCTAGGCCTAGAGAGATGGCTCGCAGGTTAAGAGCACTGGCCTCTCTGTGTTCCGGAAGGACACAGGTGTAATTCCCAGACCTACATGGCAGCTCACAGTATCTGTAACCCCAGGTCCTGGGCATCCATCATCCTCTTCTGGCCTCCAGGAGAACCAGGCATGCCTATGGCACACAGACATGAGACAGACAAAACACCCAGATACATAAAATAAATTTAAAAAATAAATTCATTAATGATCTAGATCCAAAGCAATAGAATCATTGTTAGTCACAAAACCTACAGAGTCAAAATCCCCATGGAATCCTGTCTGTATGTCTATACCAATGTGTCGTATGGTGTCTTGTGATGCACACTAAGCTTGAAGACCTGTGCTTGTGATTGTGCTGTAGATAATTATTTTATAAAGTAATTAGCCACATTTGCATAGTTACAATCGACAGATTTTATAATTCCCAGTATATTTATTATATACATGGAAACTTTTCTATAAGATATGTTTTACTTTATTTTAAAAACTAATACATATTCTATAGAGGTATAGTTATTTTTTAAAAATCTACAATTTAGCAGTTTTTGGAGCTATCCAACCAGACATTCAAAACAACCATTAAGCAAACAAACAAAAAAGATTTAAGTTTTTGAACAGTAACCCCAGGTCCTGACATTTTCCTGTATTCTTTGTCTGTAATTCAGCATAAATCCAGAGAAATAACTTTTCCCAATTTATTTTCTTTATTTTTATTTCATGTGTATGGGTGTTTTGCCTGCATGTATATCTATGAACCATGTGTGTGCAATGCCCACAGAAGCCAGAAGAGTTCCCCTGAATTTGGAATTATAAATAGTTGTAAGATGCCGTATGGGTGCTAGCAATCAAACCTAGGTCCTCTAGAAGAGCAGCCAGTGCTCTTAGCTGCTGAGCCATTTCTCCAGTGCCCCTAAATGTATGTTTTTCTCTTTAAGGTAATTTTTATGAGCACATAATGAGGTGTAGTGTGGCCTTTGATGTGCTTGCAGTATGTAGTCATCAGAGATATCCCCAACCTCAGATGTGTGTCATATTATGTCCCCTGTGTTGGGAATGTTCTAAACTCTGTCTACTACCTATTTTGAAATTTACAATTAATGTCAATCATAGTTGATCTTGTGTGCTATAACATATGAGAACTTATTCTTCCTATTCAGCTATGTGTTTTGGCATTTATTGACTTTTGTTTTTAATTCTCCCAAAGGCAACAGTTTTTGGAAAATAACTTTGAAGAAGGCCTGATTAGTCTTAGCTGTAGAAGTCTAAAGTGACACATAAAAGCTAGTTTTAAAGTGAAATCTGTTAAGACTCATGCAGAAAAAGTTACTAGTGATTTAATAGAATAAATGGTATTGATTTTACCTGTTTTTTGTTTTTGATTTTCCATCTCTAATATTTTATGCTAGAAGAAATTGTTATATAAGAAAAATGTTTGGATATTCCTCCAAAAGGTTAATAATATAAACCCCAACATTTATAAATGCTCAACTTATAATAGTAGTAAAAATAATAACAGCATTCATACATGATATATCACTTAAAATGCATACCTTTCACCCCAAGGGAAAAAAATCTCTAAGTACGGGAATTCAATATCAACCATGAAGTAGAATTTAATTTTTTTCTTTTTACCCAAAACCAAAACACAGCAAATTCTTAAGTAGCTTGATAATGTGTTTTAGCAAAATCTTTTTTATTTTCCTAAAAACAATATTCAGAAAGGTAAGGTGTAGTACTTGCCATGTTAAAGGTTAAATAGACTGAGGAAGAGAGTGTCAGGCCAGTGGTGACAATCAAGGAAATGCAGAGACTGCTTGTACCTGCTCATACCCTCAGCCGGGACAGGAATGTCCTGTGCACACTCTGAATGGGAGGACATTGCAAACCCTTCAAGATACTCCTCAGTTTAATTCCTAAGTGACCAGCAGTGACATTATGCAAGGACACACACACCGTTTCATTTAGGCCACAAAGAAATGAATAGAGTGTAGTAACCAGCCTCCAGTTGCAGTTCAAACAGGTCTCAGATAAAATAAGAAAGAAAGAAGCTTAACAACTGTCTATGTATAGAAGGAAAGAAAGAAAGAAACGAGGACTGGAGGCTGGAGAGAGAGCTAGCTCAGTGGTTAGGAGCGGGTGCTGCTCCTGTCGAGTTCACTTACTAGCTCCCTCCCATGCCACCACCATCCTCAGCTGCTGTGACTTCAGCTCCAGTGGGATCAGTGCCTCTGCAGGTGCCTGTAGTCATGTTAATAGACACACGTGCACACATGATCAAAAATAAACAGAAATCTCCTTTTAAAGGAAAAGAAACTAAAATCAGCTAAGAAAAAAGCAACAACCATTCAGGCAGTTACTCCCTTTGGTAACATTGGCCTAGTATTAGCACAATTCACACACACACACACACACACACACACACACACACACACATATATTAATAAAACTAAGATTATGGATATTTTTGAAATTGAGTAAAATGTCTTAAAATAACTATTGGAGCATTCACATATAGTAAACAACCATGTTCAAGTTTTAACATTTGGGAGTTGAATTCCTTTGAGTGAAGATTCAATCAAGGTAGCAAACATGCTCATTATTTATGTCTCCCTTTAACTCCTTTTCCCAACCATTTGTCGTTAGGCAGTTGCTGGTCTCTTGTCTCTTTAAATTGATTTTCATTTTCTAGGTTCTTATATAAATTGAAACATACTTTATAATGTGACCACTTTTACTCAGCACAATTATGTCATCTCATCCATGTTGCTTATATCAGTAGTTCTCTTTTATTGCAGAGTACTATTCTATTTTTATTTTTATTTTATTTTATGTTTGGTTTTTTGAGACAGGATTTCTCTGTGTAGTTTTGCACCTTTCCTGGAACTCACTGTGTAGCCCAGGCTGGCCTTGAACTCACAGAGATCCGCCCACCTCTGCTTCCCGAGTGCTGGGATTAAAGCTACTGTATAAATAGAATTTGTTTATCCATTCGCTTAATAATGGGTTTCTCTGTTTAGTTTTGGTGCCCGTCCTGGATCTTGCTCTGTAGACCAGGCTACCTTGAACTCACAGAGATCCGCCTGCCTCTGCCTCCCAAGCGCTGGGATTAAAGGTGTGCACCACCAACGCCCGGCCCAGGTTTGGGCTATTATAAATAAAGCTTCTGTGAATATATATACACATATGTACATATATGCATTTATAAGGTTTTATGTGTACATTTACTTTGTTTTCTTGGGTCAACAACTAGGAGTAGAATGGCCAGGTTATATGGCTGAGGTATGTTTAACCCATTAAGGCACCTCTAAATATGTCTTCAAAGTAATTATGCCATTTATATACAGTACTGCAATGTGGAGGAGTTCCAGCTCAGGGCTGGTGGTATAGCCTAATGGCAGAGAACTTCCCTAGGATGTGGTAAGCCCTGGGTTCAATCCCCAGCACTGCTTCAAAACAGTGTGGAGTTCCAGTTCCCCCATGGATTGATTCATCAGTGTTTGCTGTTTCCATTGTTTACCTGGTTCTTGAACAGCATGGGTCTTATTTTGATGAAGTTGAGTTTGCCAGTTTGTCCTTTTATGAATCTTATCTTTTGTTGTCATATTTGTGAAAATGTTGTCTAACCTAAGGTCACAAAGATTTATTCTGCCCCGCCTGCAGGGCTACAACGGGTTCTCGACCACACTAAGCAGGGAATGTAGGGACAGGAGATACAAAGGAAAACACACCAAGTCTAGATTCTGATCAAAGTGCCGCTTTATTTTCTTACAGAAAGGTTTATATAGTTCCTGCAGGGTTTGGGGAGCAAGAAGCTGTCATCTGCATAAGGTGGGGCAAGCTAACAGGATGTTTGTATAGGATGTTTACAGGGTGAGAGGGTCAAGGGCTCTGACTCAATGTCCTGTTTTAGGCAACCTGACTGTAAGATGATCTAGTTCCCTGTCTTATGGGGGTCTGTATTTTTCCACTAACTAGAGATTCTGTCCTTGTCCCTGACATTATTCCTTTATTTTCTTGTAAAAGTTGCACAATTTTAGCTCTTACATATAGGTCTGTGGATCATTTGGATGTAATTCCTCTATTTGATGTAAAGTAAACATTGAAATTCATTGCCCATGGCTGTTCAGTTGTTCTTTTGTACTTTTGTTGCTCATATTAGTGTGGTCTTGTTTGTTCACTTTATGACTAAAGCATAGAAGATTCACTGTTCTGATTTTGTTCTTTTAAAAAGGTATTTTGGGTGCTCTAGGTTTTTTTGTATTTCCATTTGAATTTGAGAGTTATTAATAGTATCTCTTCCTAGATTTAAAAAAAAAAAGCTTTCAGCTGGATTGTGACTGCGTTGATGATATCAAATTTTGGAGGACTGATTATCTTAAAAATACTGGTTGTTTCCAATCATGAAGCTCAGTGTGTCTTCTCTAAAGTTTTATTTTGTATCTTTCAGCAATGTTTGTAGTTTTGGGTGCCCATGTCTTTCAGGTCCTAATTAACCTTAAGTATTTTTATACTTTTATTCTAAATTATATTTAGATATTTCAGTATTGGTTGCTCCTGCCACTACAGAGAATTACTTTTGTTTTTATTATCAGTCTTGTTTTGTGAAAAGTTGTGAAACCCTGTGGAAACCGTTCTTAAGCTTCCAAGGGCTTTTCTGCTTAGAGGATGAAGATGGCTTCAGTTCTTTGTTTGTAATATGATGCCTCTCATTTCTTCCATGGAGAACCTTTTTACAGTGTTGTATGATATTGTGGTCAAGTGTTGTTTCCTCTTAGGGGAAAGCATGTAGTTTTCCACTATTAAATATCATGTTGGTTATGAACTTTTAAAAAAAATAACGAGTATATGACATGTTGAAGAAGTTCTCTTTCTCATTTGCTGAATGTTTCTATCAGGATTAGATATTGGGTTTTGTTAGATGCTTTCTCTGTAATTGTTGATATGATTTTCCTTTTAGTTGTTAACATAAGGAATTTCATTGTGAGTTTCAAATGGGAAACTAGTTCCTTATTCCTGGGTTAAACCTCACTTGCTCATAGAATCCTTTTTATATACTGTCTGATTTGACTTACCAAAATTTTTCTGGGATTTTGCATCCATACTTATGAAGGATATTAGTCTACAGTTGTCTTTCGTATAATTATGTCAGGTTTTAGAGTCAGGGTAAGGTAGGCTTTAGTGAAAGAGTTGAAAAAATTTAAATTTTGTGGAAGGTTTTGCCTAGTCCAAATATCATTTCCCAGTGATGGTATTACAGGTGCAGGCTGCCACACTGGCTTTTTCTGGGTTCCAGGAGAATGAGCTCAGGTCCTCATGATTGTGTGACAAGCACTTGACTGACTAAGGCATCTCTCCAGCCCTTCCTTCATATGTTTGTTTGTCTGTTTTTCCTTTTGTTTGTTTGTTTTTTTTTTTTTGAGATAGAATTTCTCTAAGTAGTTCTGGCTAGCCTAGAACTCACTCTGTAGACCAGGCTAGCCTTGAACTCACAGAGATCCATCTGCCTTTGCCTCCAAAATACTGGGGTTAAAGGTGTGTGCCACCATTATCTGGCTCTTACTTAGGAAGTAAATGGAGTAAATGTTTGATAGAATTTATCAAGGGGTAGTTTTTTTTATAGAAAGTTTTTTTTTAAACAGCACATTCCAATAATTTACTAGATAAGCCATGATTTTTTTTTTTTCTTGAAGAAACATTGGTAGTTGGTATATTTCCTTCCATGTAAGTTGTTGACTTTATCGTCATAAAGTTCCTAATGACCATCATTATCTTTTTAAGTCTGGAATGTATAGGAAGGTTACTTTACTTCTTTCCTTCTTGCTTGTGTTTTGTCCCCCACCCCCACCCCTCCCCGCCACCACCTGCAATCAGTCTTGTTAGAATCTCATCAGATTGGATTATTTTTAAACAATCCATATGCCAAATAAATTTTTTCTTCAGACTTATGTAGCTCATTTTTAAAAATGAGATGGGTATGGAAATGCCTGAATTTGGTAAGCTTATCCAGATTGCCATCCAAGTAAGTTTAAAGCCAACATTGTAGACATTTTTCAGCATTCAAAATCCCCGGCATCATAAGATCTCTGAATCAGGAATTAGAGAGATGGCACAGTGCTTAGAGCATTGGCTGCTCTTACAGAGGACCTGGTTTGGTTCCCAACATCCACGTGGTCGCTCAGAACTGTCTGTTACTCCAGTTCCAGGGGTTCTGATTTTCTAGAATAATACGCTTTTCCAGTGTGAAGTCACTCTGCACACTTAGGGATTAATAAAAGAAAAAGCTCTTTATATTAGCTCACATCTGGCTCTGGGTAAAACCTAAAAAGAAAATGGCCTTGATTAGAAGATTTTGCTAACTTTTATATACACCATAGGTTAAGCATTTCATATAAACTGTCATTCTTTAAATTTCTTTCAGGCTCCAACTGCAGGTCAGGTTACACTTTGAACAATTTAAACAGAGACAGGAGACTACAAGTCTCCTTATGCACTTAGGCAGATGGGAGATTTACACAGCAAAGATGTTGGATATTGCCTGGATTATTTTAAGTACACCTGTGTCACTCTTTTTCAAATAATTCTTACCAAAGGGCTTCTTGCCCATCTGGCAGAATTATGCTTTTCTCAAGAGTAGGACTGGGGGCTTTATGATAGACCAGGACTTTCCTTTTGGTTGTGACATTGCACTGTATCCTCGCTGACTGTTGGAGGCATGTCCTATATAGGGATGTGCATAATGGCTGACTATAAGTCAGCGTTGTCTCCATTGTTCTAGGAGTGGAGTCTAATAACTAGTCAGTCTTTATGAGCAAACATTTATATCCTAGCATCCTAAACTTTGCTTATCTCTAACATTCCTGGTTAGCAGACTACTTATTTGGGGGATATTTTGGAGTCAGTGGCTCCCTTTGCTAAATTCTACTTTGTGTGACTTATTGTGTCCTAAGAAAATCTATTAGTAAATCTTTTACAACATCAGTTCTATTCTTTTTTCTTTATTATTTAAAACAATTTTTAAATTTAAATATATTTTGATCATATTCTTCCCCTCCTCCAAGTCCTTCCAGATCCTCTTTTCCTTCCTGCATACCCACCTTTAAGTTCTTTCTCAAAAAACAAAACCCCAAAACAACCTCAAGACCTCCCAACACCAAGAGATCAAAATAACATCCTCCCCAAAAACCCTACCAAACTGTAACCAAATAAAAGTACATACACACACACAAAATTTGGAGTCCATTATATTTTGCTCAACTACTCCTCAACTTGAGGTCTCAAGTGGTTCTCAATGTGTGGGTCCTGACCCTTTTGAGGATAAATGACCTTTTTACAGGAGTCGCATATCAGATATCCTGCATATCGGATATTTATATTATGCTTCATATTATGTTATGAAGTATCAACAAAAGTAATTTTATGGTTAAGGTCACCACAACATGAGGAACTGTATTAAAGGGTTGCAACATTAGGAAGGTTGAGGACCCTTATTCTATACCCTCTATGGTTCTATGGATTGTAGCTTAGTTATCATTAACTTAACAGCTAATAACATATAAATAATAACATATAAACGACATATGCCATATTCATCTTTCTGGATCTGGGTTACCTCTCTCAGGATAATTTTTTCTAGTTCCATCCTTTTGCCTGCAAATTTGATGATATCATTGTTTTGTTTTTGTGTTTTGTTTTTTGTTTTTCGAGACAGGGTTTCCCTGTGTAGCTTTGCACCTTTCCTGGAACTCACTTGGTCCCCAGGCTGGCCTCATACTCACAGAGATCCACCTGGCTCTGCCTCTCGAGTGCTGGGATTAAAGGCGTGTGCCACCACTGCACAAGTTTTTTCTATGTCACTGATATCCTCTTCTGGCCTTTGAAGGCACTACCCGTGCATGGCACACATACATACATGTAGAGAAAACACTTACACAAAATAAAAATTAAAATATAACTGAGTTTAAAAAAAATAGTAAAATCAGGCCAATTAAGTAACTCAAGAAAATAACTCAAGAAAAATTCTGGTGAAAATAACAGAATAAAGAATGGTTAAGGGTAGTGGTGGCGCATGTCTTTAATCCCAGCACTCAGGAGGCAGAGCCAGGCGGATCTCGGTGAGTTTGAGGCCAGCCTGGTCTACAGAGCAAGATCCAGGACAGGCAGCAAAACTACCTTGTCTCGAAAAACCAAAAAAAAAAAAAGAAAAGAAAAAGAAAGGTTAAGCACTTTACCAATAGGGTTATTCCGTAGCAACTGTCAGAATGACCAGAGAAAGGAGTTAAAATGATAAAAAGCCTTTTAAAATGAAAAGATAATCTTTAAAAAGGAAGATGTAGGTGAAAGGAAGTATTTGAGTCCTCATGGACAAAATTTAAAGCATGCATATTTTAAATACATATGTCAGCTTTTAAGGTTTTTCTAAGTCTTTTCCAACCAACAGCAACCCCTTCCTGAGCATATATGTACTGTAATCACAGTATAAGACTATGTCTATATTTCTAGCTTTTCTAAGTGAGTATATAAGAAGTTCCAGAATGATTTTTATCTTTTTGTGATGAAATTTCAAATTTAAGACTAGCTTACATTTTAGTTGTTCATATATATATATATATATATATATATATATATATATATATATAATTTGAATTACTGCAGTAAGCTTATGTGTATGTATTTAACAGTTGGTACTTCCTCATTGCTTAAATTCATACTGTCACAATTTGGTATTATAATATTGTTACAGATTTTTAATTTATTCTGACTCTTAAAGAGTATGTTATGAAAAATATGCAATGTAAATCCTTTTCAACAATTAATTGTTCCTGCTTGCTATGAACTTTGACTTGTTAATCCAACCTTTTGAGCAATAGAGTTGTATTTCAATCTACTTTACTGCCATATTAATATCTCAGTCAGTACTGAATTAGAGAAACTCAGAGCTCTTCGATATTTCATATAAAAGAAAATTAATCCTGAGACTTGGTTACATAGGTATTTAAAAACAAAACAAACAAATGGGAAAATAAGTTGAAGAGGGGTGATTATTTAGAAGCAGGTATGCAGGAGAAGTAATGTGCAAGGGTCCCTTTTGGTCTGCATTCCCTGAGCCTAAACCTGCTACTACACTTCAGAGATACTGTCCTGGCCAGTCCAGCTAGTCCTGGACCTGTCACAGAAGTACTGCTTCATCAAGATGTCATGCCTCTGCCCTTTGTTCCCAGGACTTGTGAAGCGGCGCCAAGCACTTGCCAGTACTGCTTTGCCTTTTTCTTACTTTTATGACCTTCCTCCTACACATTGTGAAATTAGAACCTAGCAAAAAGCTAAGTGGGAAAGGAATTTAGAAAATGGGATGTGTTCACTTAACAGCCCCATGAAAAATGTAGCAAAGCACAGTGGGACAGAATTAAGGCCTGTGACAGCCCATTTCATATTGTGTTTGGACACAGGCCATATATATTTCTAGTGAAGTTTAAGTTCCATGTTTGTAGTTCTTAACTTTAGAATGTATTGGAAGCACTTTTTCATTATTAAATCTGAATAGTCTTGCAAATGAAGTAGTAAAGTCAGCATGACAAATGTCTAACTGCATACAATTCTTTCCCTAATGGACATGCCCAAAATAAACAGAGATCAACTCCCTCCCTCCATGGTAAGCAGTGGCTAGGAATACTGATGTTATTGTTTTACCTAAGATGTTGAAATATTATTGGCTAGAAAGTAGAGCTGGGAATATTGACAAGGTTTATTGCTTTCTTAACCTCCTCTGTTTACACATATGCTTATTGCTATTCTATATATCCAAGGGATAAAATGCATTAAACTAGTAAACCTGAATATATAGCCTTCTTAGAGGAAATACATTTTTCTAGGAAACATTTTTTTTCATTAAACATCAATCATGCCATTTAGTTCATAACTATTTAAATTTGTCCTAGGAATATAGTCTGAAATTTGCTTATGTGGCTTAGAGAACATGTGTTTGGCTACTTCTATATCCATTAAATATCTATATTTATAAATGGTTCTACTTTCTGTACTTGAAATTTGTGTTCACTCACAACTCAGTAACAGGTTGCCGTCACCAATTCACTGAGAGTTAGCTACTCTTCCATTAACACAGTTAGCTGAACATACTGATGTACCACGGATAAGGACCAGAATTCTCCTCTGTATACACAGGGTGCTTTTTAGGCAAATCAGCTTCAAGATGGAAATAGTGCCCAGCATCCCTAATATTTCTGACCTCATTTCTTTCCTGTATTCAAAAATCTGAAATTTCCAGTATTGTGAAATGGAGAGAGTTGATAGGCTGTCTTCATAGATGTAATAATTAGTAGTAGAAAAGGAAAGAGAAGAGACCACACAGTTTAGCCGGTCAATTAAAAGTCATGGAGACGTTAGCTAATTCTGCTCTGTAGGGTAAGTCAGGGCTGTGGAGCTTGGTTGATACAGGGCACCTCAGACTCTAGAGAGAGCATGTAAGCAGACACAACAGGAAAGGGGTACCTGTCATCAAACTCGTGTCTGGTGGACCCTTCTTGTAAGTTGAAGAACTGCTAAGCTTTGTTCATCCAGACGGAATGGAAAGTAGTCCGTCCAGTCTCTTCTTCTTACTCTGCTACTTTTATTGTTGTTCTTGTCATCAGAAATGTCTTGTCTCTTATAAAATTGTAGTATAGTCATGCTTTATGCTGTCATTTTATCCTGTAGTCCCCTTTAAGATATTATGCATATTTATATATTTCAGTGGAAGAACTGAAGTCCAGTCAGTTCAATATGGCAAAGAAAAGGCAAATAAAGACAGGGTATTTGCAAGGTAAGTCAATTCTCTTTTAGTATCTGGGGTGTTTTGTTTGTTTGTTTGTTTGTTTTGTTTTGGGGTTTTTTTTGGTGTTTTTTTTTTCCGTTTTTACATTTTAAGAGTTTATTTTGTGGTGTATGCAGGACACACACACACATACACATACACACACACACACACACACACACACACACACACACACACACACACGAAGGTCAGAGAACAACTTTGGGGAGTTGGTTCTCTCCTTCCATTATTTGGGTCCCAGAGTTGAACTCACATTGTCAGCCTTGGCAGCAAGCATCTTTATTTCCCCATTAAAGCTATTTCACCAGCCCAATGGATATCTGAGTTTTTTAGAAGGATAAAATTTTTTAGAAATGGGGACTGGAGATGGCTCAGTAGTTCAAAGCACTTACTGCTCTTATAAAAGATCCAGTTCAGGGGATCTGATGCCCTTTTCTGGACCATGGACTCGTGCATGCATGTAGTGTGTGTGCATGCACTCAGGTGCACACATATACACATAAACAACTTTTTAAATTATTAGAAACCCTTTTTTTTTTTGGTTTTTCGAGACAGGGTTTCTCGGTGTAGCTTTGCGCCTTTCCTGGAACTCGCTTTGGAGACCAGGCTGGCCTCGAACTCACAGAGATCTGCCTGGCTCTGCCTCCCGAGTGCTGGGATTAAAGGCGTGCGCCACCACCACCCGGCTCTAGAAACACTTTCTAAATGATCTGCTAAGTACACAGTACACTGCGTTTATGAAATGGAAACTAGTTTGTCTAGTATCCTGATTCTTTTTTGTTCCATATTTATAAACCTTAATCATGCATTGAGTACAATAGGTTTTAATAGGCCAAATCAAGTATTGCTAATACAACCTTTTATTGAAAACTTATTCTCCTGTTACATATTTTTTGAGAAATGTACTGAGTCCTATTATCCAGCCCATTTCTATATTTATTTAAATCATGCTATTAAAAGACAAGTTGCTCTTGATTTGCCTTTAAAAAAAATTATCTTCTTTTCATTAAAATTTGTTAGGGCCAGTTTGCTTTTTAGTGATAAAAATGATACAATCAAATTTACATTTCAGAAAAGTAGTTCAAGATAGAGAATGTGTTAGTAAAATGTAGATTGGATACCTAGTGACTAATTAGGAGATGATTACAGTTATCCAAGTAAGAATAATAAAGACCTTTACTCAACAGTAATGGAGGATAGGGAACAAATTTGAGGGAACTAGCATCAGCTGCTGACCGAGGTGCAATAAAACAGGTCTTTGTTCCTAATGGAAATTACTTCAAGAGCAGAAAGCTCTGAAGAGTTCTATGTCTGGCATCTACTGCTACTAGAGACTTGGAAGCTTTCATAAAGACAACAAAAGAATTTTACTTAGTCAAAATTTTATTCTAAATATCTATCCAAAAGTCCTTCCAGCTTTGTGTTTCTAGAAGAAATAATTTTATGTTTGGCTTTGCTTTTTCTCTTTTCATTCCTTCCAAAGTAAAAATTGCTCCCTGTTTCTAGCAATGGGTGACAATTCATTATATTCTAAAGACCCAACAGTATCAAGTGACTTGAAGAATAAATCATCCAAGACAGCCCTACAAACTTTGTGGTATTAGTCAAGATTTTTCCTTGCATACACTCAAGAGTGCGTGCGTGCGTGCGTGCGTGCGTGCGTGCGTGCGTGAGTTGTGATTATCTTGAACACCACTGCTCCAATTAGAAAGTTGTATAGACCTGGAAAAAGAGGATTTCCTTAATAAATGTTGTTATTAAAATGTTTTCTGGCTGGGCAGTGGTGGCACAGGCTTTTAATCCCAGCATTGGGGGGGGGGGAGATTGGGGGGGGCAGAGCTGGGTGGATCTCTGTGTTTCGAGGCCAGCCTGGTCTACAGAGCGAGATGCAGGACAGGCACCAAAACAACACAGGGGAACCCTGTGTTGAAATCTGCCCCCTAAAAATGTTTCCTGTACATTTGTCCATAAAAATAATTTACTTCTTGTTAACACTTGTCAAAATAATAATTTCAATTTAGAAAGAATTTGTTCTGGCTTTTTATACTGCCTCTTATTTGTAGTACTCCCCTATGTCTAGAAATCAAATTATTGTGTTATTTTAAATGTTTTTAACATACTAGATTTTAGAAATATGCAGATATGCCTTCATCTTCATTGTTTTGTATATTCATTATTAAATGGTACAAAGTTTATATATATACCTGTCTTTGTTTGTTGGTGTGTGTGTGTGTGTGTGTGTGTGTGTGTGTGTATGGGGCGTAGGTGTTGCTTTTTAAAGGTGCTAGGTTACCAAATCCAGGGTCTTAAGTATGCTAGGCAAGAGTTCTACTTGGATCCATATGATCTCGTCCTGGGGAGCAGTTTCAATAGTGCTAGACTCTCCTAATGATTGCTCCCTCTCTTTAAGACTATATTTCCTGAGATTGTTCTATGTAAGACTCTTCCCTCATACAGAGCTACTACAATTCTCTAATGGTCTTACAAAGTGTTAAGTTATTTTGGTTAAGAATTCCAGATTTCTTGTCTCTCAGAATTTTAGATGGCAGTATAAATAGAAAGTTAAAAAAGATCTTTAAATTTTACATGAAAAATTTTACCAATAATTATCCCCCATTTCTCCCTTATATATTAACTCTTTGAATTGCTTTCACACTTTTCAGTTATCACATAATATTATCTGAGGAAGAGAGGAAAATAAGGTTCTGTTCAACAGAAAAATAAGGTGCCATGGTCAAAAAATAAACTCAACCACATTGCTAACAGTGTGGTATTTTTTTCTCTGAAATTTCCGAACAGAACAGGAAACATAGACAGCAAACTTGAGTGGGTGGGTCTCTGAGGTTAAAACTGTTAATAAATTAAAATGCCTGAAATTTAGTTTTAAACTCTAGACATTTCCAAACATGTTTAGTTCGTTACCAAGAATAAAGTGTTCAGACAGTTTGTACTAGGTAAGTATGCTGGATTTTCAAATGATTTTTTCCCCGTCTCTTAGTTAATTTATCTTCATTGGCTCTCATAGCTTACATTTAGTCTATTTATTATATGAGGAAAGAATAGTTTGTAAATATTAAATATTATCACTAAGAGAACTAAAGGTGGTAAATTATGGTAAGTTTAAGATTTTATTTTTTAAATTGAAGACATTATATAATATTGTCATTTGTGTGACTAACTGAAATATGTGTGACACCTCCATTGTGAGAGACTGTGTCAACTGGTGTCCTGAGTTCAAGTCAAGAAGTCCTGTGACTTAAACTCATAATGATAGGAAGAAGTATCTGTGGTTAAATTACTTTGACTTTACCTTTGGAAAATGAAATTTGAGTCCATATTTTTGTTTATTTGTTTGTTTGTTGGTTGGTTTCTTTGTTTTACCAGTAACACTACGTCTCTTTTAGAACATGCCCATTGGTTTTAGAGTTAGAAGAGATTAGACCAAACCAAGAGTGTTTGGCTATGAGATACTGAAATGATAGGATACTTGTATGATTTAGATTTTAAGTATTTATTATTCATAACTTAACAAACCTTTAAGACACTAAAACATTGCACTGAAAACTATACTGTTAAGTCATAGAATTGAAGTGATAAGGAAGGACGTAAAGACTTTATTGCACTAATGAACTTAGATATTGAGTATAGAAACTTAAGTAATTTTTCTAGAATAGGCCAGAATTAGCATTCAGTGTATCTAGTAGGCATGTTTATTTTAATATTTCCTGCTGTGGACCTAAACCACCGTGGAATACCCTTTGCTGAGCATTGCTATTCTCTCAGGCCATTCTGTTTGTGTAGTTAATGTGTCACAAAGGAAATTTTAGGCTACAACTGCAAATTTAAACACAGTAAATGAATTTGAATGATCTTATGTTTGGATGTATTTGGATTACTTAAATTTGCATTTATTTTGTGCCTTGTCTGATATTTTTTCTTAATTTATATAAAAGTATGTACATAGTACATGACAAGAGGGAAAATTACCGACAATTTTTAAGGCAAAAAACTTTCAGTAATCTAAAAAGTACATATAGTACTAAGTACAGTCTTTATTATTATTGGAAAAAATCTGAAAATAAAATTCATAGAATGAAGTTTTTTGGTTTTTGTTTTGTTTTTTTGTTTGTTTGTTTTTTTTTTTTTTGTTTTGTTTTTTTTTTTTTTTGAGATGGGGATTCTCTGTATAGCTTTGGATCCTGTCCTGGAACTCGCTCTGTAGCCCAGGCTGGCCTTGAACTCAGAGAGATCAACCTGCCTCTGCCTCCCTATGCCTGCTGGGATTAAAGGCGTGTGCCACCACCACCACCACCACCACCACCACCACCACCACCACCACCACCACCACCACCCAGTCTCAAATGAAGATCTTTGAATAGAATGGGCCAACACTGAAAAAAGTTGGTTGCCTTTTAATATATGTTTTTATAAGTTCTTTTTGAATTTTGTATAATGTATTTTGATTTGTTCACCTTCTTTCACCCAGCTCTTCCTAGACCCACACCTTACTTCCTTTCCCCTCCAACTTTGTGTTTGTCATGGTTTTGTTTTCTTCATCAAGACCAATTTGTGCTGTCCCAAATATTCTTGGTAGACTTATCAGCTTCTACACTGTTAGAGGAAACTGATCCTTCCTCTCCTGGCAGCCAAGAACTGCCAGTAGCTGCTCCGCTGGAGCGGGGTTGGGTCTGCCTAGGGCTGGCACAGCCCTGGTGTGTGCTGCCGTCACGACCACTTTCAGTTCCTGGGCGTGGCAGCCCTGCTAGCAGTGTTTCCATTTCAACCTTTAGGATTGAATTTTGCAGTAGTGTGATGGTATCTGTTTGTTTTATTGTGATGCAACAAAATAACATACATGACTTTTATGGGTCTTTAATTTATTACTGAGATTAAAAGTCATATTGGGTGATTTAAGTCACTTAATTCATATAATTAATTTTCACAATAATTCTACATATCAAAAAAGTACACATTTATGTAGAAGAGTTTTGAGTAGTACTTGAATTTGCATATTAAAAACTTTTGTTATTCCTAAAATTCTAAGGATTTATGTCTCTGAATACAGTTATACCATTTGCTCTGTGGAGATTAGCATCTTTATTTCTTGGCAGTCACTTAATTCTGTTTTATTACTGTGATAGCTGACAATAGATAATAAAACATATCCTTTTGTGTTGGGGAGTTCACTCAGTGAATGGGAACCATTGCTGCTCTTGCAGAGGACTAAAGTTTATTTCCCAGAATTCCTCCAGTTCCAGGAGATTTGATACCTTCTTCTCACCTCTGCAGGCACCCACACTGACATGCATGCACACATACACATAACCAAAAATAGAAAAAATCTTTTAAAAACATCTTTTTGTTACCCACCACAAGATATAGTAGTTTTAAAATGTTTTTATAAAAAGAAAGGGAAAGAAATTCACTGTCCATACTCTACATAAAAGAGAAAAATTATAGACACAGTATGTATGATTATCATTTTTGGCCCTTCCCTCACTGAGGCAGAGGTTCAGAATTAAAAGTCATTGAGAAGATAATGTGGTGAGACTTGTTCAGTACACCTCACAATAAACAGCACTCTGAGTACTACAGAATAGACATAAGCAAAGATCTATAACTTTGGAATTCGAGAAAATGTTTGGTAGCAAACTTCTCCTTTGCTTTTCTTTATTTCTTTTTTTAATATTCCTTGTTCTCTTATTCTTTATAACCCCACCTTTTTTTGGTCATATAAAGCAAATATATCCTGTTTGAAATTATTTGAAAAATACTATCAAAACAATGAATTTCTTATAAGCAAACCCTTTGAATATGATCTATTAAAATAAGTTTTAAGATTTGACTCATAGGCACATGTTATATAAAAACAAACCTTTTCTATGTATTATTCAAATTTTTCTACAGATCTCCAAGTAAGCCTTTGGCACGGAAATTAATGGATTGGGAAGTAGTTAGCAGAAATTCATTATCTGATGACAGGTTAGAAACACAAAGCCTCCCATCCCGATCTCCACCTGGAACTCCCAATCAGTAAGTGCAAACCAGCATCATGCTTGCATTTTGCTTCTAAGTTATTGGCTACATATTTTATTGCCTTAAGATTATAATATATAAAAATTTAAATCCTTTGATCAAATTTTCAAAAAAATAGTTTTATTGTATTTGTGTGTGTGTGTGTGTGTGTGTGTGTGTGTGTGTGTGTGTGTGTGTGTGTGTGTGAGGGCATATGCGTGTATGTAATAGTGGGCATATAGAGAGTAGAAGACAACTTAGGGGAGTCAATTCTTCCACTCTATGGGTCCCTAGGATTGAAATCATGTATTCAGGTTGGGTGGCAGATGCCTTTACTTGGTTAGCTCCCTCACCAGACCCAAACATGATTGGTATTACTTCAAAGCATTATTCCTCTTTGCTTGCTGCTTACTGTTAAGGTGGCCTACAATAATAGCTTTAGGGAATGAACGAATAGATTGAAGGACAACCTTTACTTTCCTTAGCAGTTGGCTTTCACAGGAAGGGTAATTAAGGATTTAGTCATGACTTTAAAATTTCATAGAACTGTTCTATGAAACTGTCCATTTCCATGTAGATCTCCATCTGGATTTTGTTTTGTTTTTTGAGATGTGGTTTCTCTGTGTTAATAGCCCTGGCTGTCCAGGAATTCCCTATGTTGATCAGGCTGACCTTGAACTCACAGAGATCCTCCTTCCTCTGCCTCCCAAGTGGTGGGATTAAAGGCCTGTGCTGCCACCACCTGGCTCCACCAGGATTTCTAAAGGGGTATAAATTGTTTGAAAATGCTTTGTCTGAGTGATTGTTATTCAGTGCTCTAGCACTTCCTGTGGCCTAGGAAAAGATTTCTGACCGTAGCCCCATAAGCTCAAGTAGAGCTGGGTCAAGAATGGTGAGGTGCAGCTCTAACCATGTGTGTACTGCAGTCCAGCATTTCTCACAAAGCTGCCAGGTTTGGGTATAGCTAAGAAGAAGAAAGGGAAGACCTCCTCAGGTAGCCTGTGTTAGAAGAGGGAGGGAGGGGAAGGGCAGAGAACAAGGCTAGGGAAGGGGGGAAGGAGTGTAAGAGGGATGAGCTAAATAATAACAGGAGCTCTGATGAAGTTCTCTAGGAAACGAAATCATTGTTTTTTTAAAAGATCTTTTTTAAAGATTTTTTTTTCTTTTTCTTTTTCTTTTTTTTTTTTTTTTTTTTTCCCGGAGCTGAGGACCGAACCCAGGGCCTTGCGCTAGGCAAGCACTCTACCACTGAGCTAAATCCCCGAAATTAAATAATTTTAAGGATGATCTGGAAAAAAGACAGTATAGCACGGTGATTAAGCAGTGGCTCTAGAGTCAATATTTAAATCTTGAAGTTGATTTCCATCCCGTTTTTCTCATCTGCAAAATCCTATTTGTAGAAGGACACAATGGCACATGCCTTTAATCCTAGCATCCTTGTTATATAGTAAGTGTCCTACAGTCTTAATATGGAATTAAATGACAGCAAATGAAAGATACTTAGAAAAATGCTGTTATTAACTATTGCAATTAATAATTAAAACGATGATATTTATGTAACTGCCAGTTAGGATAGTGGGGTTCTTCATCATCTAGTCATAGGAATTCAAATTCCACAAATTAAAAACATCAAGAAGAAAGAATAATTGAGTCTAGAATCTACTTTGAACATTTATTCTAGTCAGTTTCATAAATGTTGAATAAGGCATCAGATTAATAGTGACTAAAACCCAGTAACACTAGGTAGAGAAAATAGTGAAGTATAAGGCCTTATAGCAGATTGTAGACTGCAGTTATGTCTTGATTTTGTGTTCTTTCTGTTTATATCATAGCGTTTATATCACTGTTTTCAACAAGTCTTTAAAACACACACAAACATATACCCACTTTCTCATGAAACTATATAATCAAAAACCATGGAAAACTCAAATTAAAGTATACTTTTGTTTAGCCTTTGTTTCTCTTCATTTAGTCGGAATTCTGCATTCACACAAGAGGGGACCCGGGTCCGGCCGTCTTCAGTTGGTCATTTGGTAGACCATGTGGTTCACACATCCCCCAGTGATGGTTTTGTAAATCAGAGATCTCCATCATCAACACAAGCTAATAGCATAGTTCTGGAATCATCACCGTAAGACCCCTTTTCATTTTTTCTTGTTAATTATTTATTTTCAAATACCTTAAATTGCTTCACTTGAAATAATCTTGGAAATTAGAGTACTTGATACAAGGTTACTTATATAATTATGAATACATATTTGTAAATGTATTTATTTGTCCTTGAAATGTCTTGTTTCTTCTTGCCTCTCTTCTCTTTAACCCTCTGGTTATTGAATATTTTTTAGTTTTAAGAGTATACTCTCAAATATTTGTTCAGGTAATATAGCAATATAGTCAGGGAGTAGGAGAATTTAAGACAGTCTTCTTGACTTTTTTTAAAGGAAAGAAACCGTAAATATGAACAGAATATATAACAAAAAGAATCAAGAGAAGAGTAAGTGAGATGGTTATTACACTCAGTTATAGAATGCATGCCCACATGTTTTTTTTTTTTTCTTTTTCATATTTTGAGACAGGGTCTCCCTATGTAGTCCTGGCTAGCCTTGAACTCAGTGATCTAATGTCTCTGCCTCTCCTCAAGTGTGTGCCACCACTCCTGACTATCCACATCGTTTCTAAAGTATGTTCCTACTATTATTTTTATACTGATTGATATATTATATCAATAGCTTCTTATTTCAGTATTGATAGCCATCAGTCTAATGCATAATCTGCATATCCTCACATTAATATGCAACATCTTGATTTATCAGCTTATGTAGTGGAGATAACTCATATACATTTGACATAATTGAAGGACAGTACCTACACAATAACAGATGAGTAAGAAATACTCATCTGTTGAAGAGAAAGGAGTATATAATACGGTATGTAATGAATGTGATCACTCTTTAAGGACAAATAGATCTTAGGGTATGGATAAAAGAGAGATGAAGAGGTCTGCAAAGTGTTACAGCTCTTCTGGAAACCATGACCTCCTATGTCAGCCATGGTTGTACTTAGGCCAAGCCAAGCTAAGCTGCCAAGACATGTAAAAGTCTAGCCTTGGTAACTTAGGTTATTTTAAGAAGACATTGTGTTTGTCTACATTATAAAGAATGAAAGAATATAACAGATATATCATACACAAATGAAACAAAAACTGAGTTGACAAGAGAGCGAATTCATAGAAATTTAATATTTTATTACTTTAAAAATGATAACATTTTTGTTGGGTTTTGACAATCGTATTTTCTGAAATTGAAACTTTAAAAGTATGAAGTAAATTTTAAGACCTAACCAAAAATAATATTTATATATTAATTATATCCTTGAAAGTTTGCATGTATTTTCTAAACTGCCTGTTTAACTTACCTTGAGCACTAACTAGTGTTTTAGTCACTTTTGTGCATAACTGACCAAATACTTGAGAGAACCACTTAAGATAGGGAAAGATTTGTTTTAGTTCACAGTTTCATAGATTTCAATCTAGAATCCTTGGCTGTTGATTCTGTGCCCTTGGTAAAGCAGAACATTACGGCAGCAAGGGCATGCAACAGAGACTACTCACTCATAGTGGTCTGGAAGCAGAGAGAAAAGCGGAAAAGCAGGGACTGGGTACTCACCTAGAGTCTACCCTCAGTAACTACTTTTTGTAGGTAGGTCCTTCCTGCTAAAGTTTCCACAACCTCCCAACATAACTGCCTCAATCTAGGAACCAAATATTTAACATATGAGCCCAAAAGGAGTATTTCGTGTCCAAACTGAGTCATCTGTCTAATATAGTGTTTATTTAAAAGGTTCTCTCAGCATCAGTATAAATTAGCCAAAGAGTATATTTAAACTGTTTTAACCCATAGAAATGTGAATTTAACAATTTTTGTAAAGTATCCATAGCTGAGAACTGCTACTATTATGCCCATACCCATCAGCTTTAAGCACTCAGCTATTCCACAGCAGACCATTGATCCTGCTATGTATTTTGGCCAGAACAAGAATAAGAGAAGTTTCTCTGACTCTATTGCCAACTAATTTCAGCCTCACACACCCTTTTCTTCTAAGCCTTTGGTTTTGAGGCTAAATTCTGAGTAAACAGCTATTTGCAAGGCCAGAAAAATCTTAGATTTGGCGGCTATGTAATGCCTACATTTTAGACATTGGTGAGGTTTCACCAAAGGGTGTCTGTTTAAATTTGCCTTCATACCATGCAGGCCATGGTCTAAGCCTGTATTCATGATCATAGAAATACTTTCTGGACTAGCAGTGTTTGAATACATTTCCCCTCAGAATCTTGTCTTCTTGACAGTTGAAAGGAACAGAAACAAAACAAAACAACAAAAAAGGAACCTGTGATCCCTGGTCACAAAGGTAGATCTTTTTTTTTTTTTTTTTTTTTTTTAAATTTTCCAGAGCTGAGGACCGAACCCAGGGCCTTGTGCTTGCTAGGCAAGCGCTCTACCACTGAGCTGAATCCCCAACCCCTCGAAGGTAGATCTTAAGGAAGCTTTTATTGAAGAGAAAGGGTACATACCCTGATGCAGTAATTAATAGAGCTACCAGAATTTACAATATTTGTGGGTTACCAAAGAAAAATGGGGAGAATATGAGAGAGGGGAACGTGTTGGGAATGGGGGGGGTTGGGGAGTTAAGATGGATATGAACAAGTTTGAATAAGTATGAAATTGTCAGATAGTAAAAGATATTCTTTTTTAAAAAATTTAGAGTGTTT
The DNA here is from genome assembly GCF_049852395.1 of Peromyscus maniculatus bairdii. Lineage (NCBI taxonomy): Eukaryota > Metazoa > Chordata > Mammalia > Rodentia > Cricetidae > Peromyscus > Peromyscus maniculatus. Next base: position 29,555,573 of record NC_134862.1, on the reverse strand, counting down.
AGGCTCTGAATTGCTTTACACAGACACCTAGGTGAGTGGGCATTATTGTGGACTTATACTTAGTTATATTTTGTGCCAGATTAGAAAACTTCATGACTTCCCTTAGCACAAACTTCTCTTGGAAGCCATTAAGCCACACTATCCAATTTGATTCCCCTACCCCACCTCACCCCCCGCCTCTCGACTACCTCCCTAACTACCAGGTTTCTAGCAGCCACCTTCTAAAGAAGTTCATGCCTCTACTGCCAAGGGAAAGAATGTATACAAGGTTGCTGCTGTCATGACCTTTCTGTTATTGTGGGTTAAATTGTGCTGTCGTAGCAATTGAGCCTCACTGACATAGAAGAAATGTTTGTTGCTGTCATCGCTGTCTGTTCATCATTCATCAGTTGTGGCTCTGTTCCATGTTATCTTCATACCAGGCCAAGTCTCTGTTTGGGGCATGGCTAGTCTCATGGCACGGAAGACTCTTCAAGGAAGAAGAGCCATAATGAATCAGGATCTGTTTCTTAAGGCTTCCCTTTGAAGATGACACATGCCACTTCAATCCAATTTTATCCACTAAAGCAAGTCATATGGACAGGCCTGATGTCATCCCTGGAGGAGGGCAAAGGGTAGTCTTTAAAATGATAGCATCATTTCAGCATCTATTATCAGTTCTCCAAGTGAGTAATGCTGGGTTAGCTCTTGGTTAGCTCTATCCTTGGGTATATGAAGAACCATTTTCAGTGCTGGAGAGATGGTTTACTTAAGAACACTTGCTGTTCTTGCACAGGACCTGGATTCAGTTCCCAGCACTCACATGACAGATCATGACTATCTGTAACTCAGTGCCAAGGAGTCCAGTGCCCTCTTCTGGCACTATAATGCATTTGATATACATACATATATGTAGATAAAACACTCAAACACATAATAAATTTAAGAAAGAACCAATTTTAATTAGATATTGTAGCATACAACTTAAATCAAAGCACTCAGGAGACAGAAGCAGGCAGTTCAAGACCACCCTGGATACAGAATGAGACCTTGTCTCACAAGGGAAACACCCCCCCACACACAATTAATAAAAAGAAAAACAAAGCCGGGCGTTGGTGGCGCACGCCTTTAATCCCAGCACTCGGGAGGCAGAGCCAGGCGGATCTCTGTGAGTTCGAGGCCAGCCTGGGCTACCAAGTGAGCTCCAGGAAAGGTGCAAAGCTACGCAGAGAAACCCTGTCTCAAAAAAAAAACCAAAAAAAAAAAAAAAAAAAAAAAAAAAAAAAAAAAAAAAAAAACCAAAAACAGAAAAAAAAGAAAAACAAAACAAAACAAAAACTCATTTTTTTTATCATGCTGGGGAAACTGGAAATTCACATGTAAAAGACTGAAACTAGTTCTCTTGGTCTCACTCTGTACAAAATCAACTCAAAATACATCAAAGACCTTAATATAAGATCTGAAACTAATGGCAGAAGACCAATGGCAAGCACTTCAGACAAGTGTGGACAGCACGTTTCTGAATCGCACTCCAATAGTTCAGGAGAATAGGACGGCAACAATTGACAAACAGAATTGCATCAAATTAAGAAGTTCTGTTCAGCAAAGAAACAATTTTCAGAGTGAAGAGACAGCCTATGGAATGGGAGGAAAATCTTTGCAGATAATCATCAAATGGATCAGTATTCCGAACAAATAACGAACTCAAACAAAACCAAAGGAACAAATAATCTAGTAATGAATAGGCAGATAAACTGACCCAATAGTTCTTAAAAAGAATTACAGACCCTTGAGTACTTTCATTCATATGGCCTGTTTTCACTCTTGATCATCACCTGACCTATCTTTTCACTCTGAATAAAGTTATGTTGCTACTCTAATCCTTGAGTACAAATGGCCCATAAACACATGAAAAAAATTCAACAACATAGTAAGCCATCGGGGGAGTACAACCCAAAACTCTACTGATACTCCATTTCATCCCGATCAGAATGATTATGATAAAAAGAGCAAACAAGTGCTGGCAATGCGGAGGTTGTGTAAAAGAACCCTTGTGTGCTGTTGACGGCAACGTGACATAGTGTGACTGCTGCAGAAATCAGATGATCCTCAGAAAACCTGGAGATACAGTTACCATATGATTCACCCTTAGTACTCCTGGGAACCAGTGTCATCGTACACTAACGATAACTACTGACCCACGTTCACTGCGGGTATTCACAGTAGCTGAATTATGGCATCAGCCAAGGCGCCCATCATAAGAATGGATAAACAATATAGATATATTGAACATATAGGATATGTAGACTATAGATACAATGAAGTATTGATTATTCAGCCATAGGAAAAAATCATGTTTGTAGGGATTTGGATAGAACTAGAGATCATCATGTTAAATCAGCCAGACCAAAGAAGAGAAATAAGTTTTCTGTCATGTGTGGAATCTTAATTTAAAAGGAAACTGTTGAGAAAGGACTAAAGCCAAGGAGGACATTAGGACAAAAGAGGATAGTGGAGAACAATGTGAGAAAAATACATAATATACATTGTATATACAAAAACAGCACAGTAAAACTTTTGATCCATTAAATTTTTGCATTTAATATATGCAAGTTTTTTTTTTTTTTTTGGTTTTTTGAGACAGGGTTTCTCTGTGTAGCTTTTGCGCCTTTCCTGGAACTCACTTGGTAGCCCAGGCTGACCTCTAACTCACAGAGATCCACCTGCCTCTGCCTCCCGAGTGCTGGGATTAAAGGCGTGTGCCACCACCGCCCGGCAATATATGCAAGTTTTAAGAGGAAAAAAGATTCCCATTCCTGCTGTCTTTTTTCCAAGCTTACTTTCATGGATGCCAGCATAGTAGGATAAAAGTTGAACATTGGTTCTTCCTTCTGGAAGGCCCTTGTGGAAAATCACAAGTTAGGTTCTATAGACTATTGGTTCTTAAAAGTGATTTCTACCTTGAAATCTCTTGCTGAATATGTAGCTATCAATTCTTGTTGCCACAAATTAGAGAGCTTTTAATGTTTATAAGTTGTTGTCTTCTCATCTGACAAGATTCTATGAAGTTTTCTCTCTTCAATGATGACCTTAATACTCTAGTCTCTGTCCCATGATTGCATTTATTAACCTCATGAGCCATGGTAAAGGAGGACAGTAATTTAAGGTCATTAGACTATACCTACCAGGAGGTTTTTTCTGTTCAACATCCAATTCTCAGAGTTTTGTTTTGTTTTGTTTTGATCTTTTATTTTGATCCTATAATATAAGTTCATGATTTCTCCCTCCCTTTCCTCCCTAAAAACCCTCCCATAAATTCCCCCCTTGCTCTTTCCAATCCATGGTCTCTTTTTTCATTAATTGTTACATATGTGTGTATGTGTCCATATATATAATATATATATGTGTATTGTGTATATATAATGTGTATGTGTCCATATATAATATATGTATATATTATGCATATATATATATTATGCATATATATATATATATATAATATGTGTGTGTGTGTGTGTATATATATCTCCCACACTGTCTGTAACTGGTCTGTATGTTTTCAGGGCTGACCGTTGATATTGGATAAATAACTGGTGTGCTTGTCCCTGGAAGAGTATTACTCCCACTCACAACATTCCTTAGTTATCTGTAGTTCTTTGTGTAGAGTTCAGGCCTTGTGAGCTTTTCCCCATGCCCTTTGGATGTCTGTTGTTGTTGTCCTTGTTTAGCTCATGTACAGGCAGCCATGTTGGTGAGTGTGGCTTCTGATATTCCTAGGAGATACAGTCTCACAGAACTCTCTGGCTCTTTCTACTCCCTTTTCTGCAATGTTCCCTGAGCCTTAGGTACAGAAGTTATTACGTAGATGTATCCACTGGGACTGGACTCTACAGCTCTGCATTTTAATTGGTTAGATTTTTTGTAACGGTCTCCATCTGTTACAAAGAGTTTTTTGATGAGTGAGAACTACACCTATCTGTTTGTATAAGGACAAATATTTAGAGTGTATTTCGGGATTATGCTAGTTTAGTAAAGTAGTGGTTATAAGTTCTTGTCCAAGATCCATGAGTCTAGTAGCCCTAGGTAATTGACTAGCTTCCCAGTACCAAGCACGATTTCTCTCTTGTTGAGTGGATCATAAGTCCAATTAGAAAGCTGTTGGTTACTACTAAGATGTATGCCACTATATACCCTTAGGGATTATTGTGCCTTGCTGGTGGTTGTGGTTCACGGGTGCTATAGTTAGGTAGGACTGGTTGTTGCCTTCCTCCTTTGGAAGACTGCTTAGAGCTTTCTTGAACCATGAAAGCTCTTCCTCAGTGAGGAGGCATGAAGTTAGTTCCAGCTCAGGGAGCCTCTGGGCCATGGGTCTGAAGTACATGGTGTCCACAGGAATAAAGGCTTACCTTCCGAAATTCTATTTTGGCTTCTCTTTGCCTACAATACTCTCTGGCTACCCATGCCTCCATTGAAAACATTAAACAAACAAACAAACAAACACTGTTTTGGAAAGGTGTGTACATTATTACAGTAAATTAATAAATATCTTCATAGGAATGAATACCTTTAAGGTATTCAAAAATTGCTTATTGGTTGATTAAAAGCAGATTTATAATTTAAAATTTTTTTTATTAAAAAGTTGCATTTCCAAGTAAATATATTCAAAGCCTTTCTACACTAGACATGGTTGGTATCTGGATTGCTTGACCTAATTTAAATAAGATATTTCCATCAGATGATTACAAAAAATATTCATTTCTTCCCCCCTTTTCTTACCTAGATCACAAGAGACCCCTGAAGATGGGCAGCCTCCAGCTTTACCACCCAAACAATCTAAGAAAAACAGTTGGAACCAAATTCATTTTTCCCACTCTCAGCAAGATCTAGTAAACCATACTAATGAAACCTTTGATGTGCCCTCCTCCCCTGAAAAGTCCACTGTAGGTAGCCTCACTCTGGAACTTTTAAAAGCCTGAATGCAGTTTTATTTTGAACCATAGCATGTTTTAGTTGTAAATTATAGTACTTTGTCTTTTTTTCTGATTCTTGGATCATGATTTACACCATTATGGTATTATCTTTTTCTTTGTAAAGTGCCCATTGCTTTGAGTTAATGTCTTAACAACTTGGTGTTAATTTCAGTATACAAAATATACATATACTTCCAGAACAAATTCTAATAATTCAGTCAATACTTGTTTTAATATGTAATTTCTTAGTGCAGATATATCCCCCAACGTTTTAAAATTTGTTACAAATCTAATAGTGTATGTGCATTCTACAACTTACAAAATAATTTATAACTTTTGCTTCTCCAGAATATGCTTTTATACAATAAAATGATGAGTTGTTAGAATCTTAATGGTTTATTAATTACTTTCTTAAGATTTAAATAAGCCATAAGTGAGATTACCAGTTTAAGAATACACTGTGTTCCTAAAAAAGCAAGCACAGTTATATGTAGATATGTTTCAGGAAATGTAAAGAGACATTAGGAAATTAAATAAGATGCAAAATGGAAAGTCCATCGTAGGCTTCAGCATCTGGTGTCAGAGGCCTTTGATTACTGCACTCCCTGCCTTGTTTATTTACTCAGAGCTTCTCCCATTACCAAAAGTTGAAACCCTTCCATTTTTCACATGTACTGTTCCACTACAATAGATTTAATCAAAAGAGATCAGAATTCTTACCAAAAATGACAGCTCTAGTACTAACTCTATGGTGATGTTTATGTGTCTCTTCTTGCATGCATTGATTTAGTCATGGTTACTGAACTTGTATTTTGATGGTAGTGGGTATGCAAAGACAATTAACACATGGCAGTTGTTATTATATAACTTACAGTCTGGTTTGTTTCTTTAAAAAATCTTTAGTAAAGGCCAGAAGATAGCTTAGTTGGTTAAATGATGGCTACACAGGCACTCAGAATGTATAGACAGGTGGAGCCTTGGGGGCTCATTGGTCAGCCAGCGTAGCCCTACATGCTAAGTCCCTGGTTGCAGTGAGAGATGCTCTCAAAAGGCAAGATGGACAGCACCTGAGGAGTACTGCCCAAATTTGCCCTCTAGCCTCCACAGTTAGGTTCCCACACATCTGCACACACATGTGCACCTGCACACACAACCGTGCATGCACACATATATATGAATATTTAAAAAACACAAACTAGAGAATCATCAAGAAATGTGTGTAGTTACCTAAATAAAGGCTCTAGAAACTGAGCCTCCAGTCCACCAAATTATAAGAATAAGGAAGATTAAAGGAGACGGAGAATATGCAGGCAGAATAGAAGGAAAAGTAGGCAACAGGATGTAATAAAGGAACCCAAAGAGAAAATGATCACTCTTGTTAAATGCTACAGGTAATTCAATAAGATAAGGATTGAGACTTAACTCTGGATTTAGCAATGGGAAAATATTTGTTGTCTTAATCTAGTCATGGAATAGTGGAGATGAAAATCTGACTAGTATTACATAAATGAAAGGAACGGGAGATGACAAATATTTCCCGTTTGCCAGTGTTCTTGCCAGTAGAATGGAAGGAAGAATGAGAGACTGTATCTTCAAGTTATTAGTCAAAGAAACTTATTTTCCTCAGTTAACATTTTTCTTAGAATTTTATTTATTTGCATACCATAGATAATACAAGCAGATATAATATATACTTTATTTATAATCTGAAAATTCTTTATTTTTGTCTTTTCAAGCCTAATGGTGGAATTCCACATGATAATCTTGTTCTTATCAAAATGAAACCAGATGAAAATGGAAGGTTTGGGTTCAATGTAAAGGTAATCTGGAATTTGTCATAATTAGTTTTTATATTAGGATGTTCTTAGTTTGGTAGTATTTAACTTTCTTTGTGTTTTCCAGGGAGGATATGATCAGAAGATGCCTGTAATTGTGTCCCGAGTAGCACCTGGAACACCTGTAAGTTAGCCTAAATTTTTTGTGCATACTGTTTTTAAGAATATATGCTTTGGGGCCAGGTGGTGGTGGCACATACTTTTTAATCCTAGCACTTGCGAGGCAGAGACAGGCGAATCTCTGTGAGTTTGAAGTCATGAGGCCAGCCTGGTCTACAGAGCGAGTTCCAGGACAGCCAGGGCAACACAGAGAAATAAACCTTGTTTCGAATAACAAAAAACAATATATACTTTGGGATCATGTGTGATGGTTGCCTGTCTTTAATTCCAGCACTCAGGAGGCAGAGGCAGGTAGATCTCCATTGAGTTCAAGGCTTGCCTGGTCTACACAGAGACTTCCAGATCAACCAGAGCTACAAACAAACAAAAGACAAATATACTTTCTAAAATGTTTTTATGTGTATGAATATTTTGTTTGCGTGTATGTCTGTACACCTTCTGTGTATGTGTGGTGCCCTCAGAGGTCAGAATGCAATGTAGCATCCACATGGAACTGGAGTTATGGTCAGTTGTGAGCTACAATGTGGGTCTTAGGAATGGGTCCTCTACAAGAACAGCAAGGGCTCTTAACTGCTAAGCTGTCTCTCCAACCCCATTTGTACTTTAAAAAGAATTAGTTTTGCATGTGTGAGTGTTTTGCCTGCCTGTATGTGTGTATCCCACATGCGTGCTTGCTGCCTGTGGAGACCAGAAGAGGACATTGTATCCCTTGGAACTGGAGGAAGAGCAGCACGGACTTTAACAAAGCCATTTCTTCACACCACACCACACCACACCCCCTTACTTTACTTTTACTTTAAAAAAAAATCTTTGAGATGCATTGGCTGTTTAGAACACTGGCTGCTCTTCTAGAGGACCCAGGCTCGATTCTCCAAACCCACATAGTAGCTCACAGCTGCCTGTAACTCTACTTCAAGGAGATCCAGTGCTCTCCACAGGTATCAGGCATTTTTGTGGGGCATAGACATAGATGCAATCAAAACACTCATACACATAAAATAAAAATAAATCACTTTTATTTGCTTAAATAAAGGAAGAAAGTTAAAATTTACTTTTTAACTTGTCGAGTGCCAAATGTGAAATCTCAATGCTAAGTTGCAGGGAAGATAGATTTTATTTGACTCTCTCTCTTAGAAAGAAGCTATCACTGGCTGCAGTGCTAAAGGGTTCTGTCCAAGTAACCTCCTCAGTCAGCAAATGCAGAGGAAGATGGAGTTCATCAGAATTTTGTTGTGCCTAGTTGCTTTACATTATTTGCCTACTTTTTGCTTTAAAATTACTTTTTTTGTTGTTTTGTTTTTGTTTTTTTTTCGAGACAGGGTTTCTCTGTATAGTTTTGGTGCCTGTCCTGGATTTCACTCTATACACCAGGCTGGCCTCAAACTCAGAGATCCACCTGGCCCTGCCTCCCGAGTGTTAGGATTAAAGGCGTGCACCACCACCGCCCGGCTTAAAATTACTTTAAATGAAAATGATATGGGATTATTTTTGAAATTCTAATATGTACATTCTAAAAACATTGAACCTGTAACAGTGAGTCCCCCTGTTACTCATCATTAAGCTTCCTCGGTCTGAATTTTCTGATGAATTTTCTGTTCATCATTGAATAATTCTTATTGGTGTGTTATCTGGAAACATGCTAAACTATTAGCAAGCTTTCTCTTGGAAAAAATGGAATTACTGGTATTTTTCACTTTCTTTTTTTCTTCCTATTTAATTATCTGAATCATGATTTCGAACATGCTTTGCTCTTAGGAGGTGTATGTATTGCTGGTGACTTACTCCCTTCTGCGTGTAGAATTATGCTTTTGAAATGTTGGTTGCATTTAAAACATATTGAAGCAGTAGAACTTACTCATTTTTAAATTATTTCATTAATTTAGATATCACCACAGTCTTCCATGCTGTGACCTTTTTTAAAAAGATGATTAGAGGAAACATAAGTTTTGTCTTGTTCTGTTGCTTTTCCAAGACAGGGTTTCCAGGACAGAGTCCTAGAACTCACTCTGTAGACCAGGCTGGCCTTGAACTCAGAAATTTGCCTGCTTCTGCCTCCCGAGTGCTGAGATTAAAGTCTTGAGCCACCACCCCAACCCCCTACCCTACCGTCTCTCCCACCCCCTGGCCAACCTAGTTCAGCATTTTAATGTCCGTCTTTTTCTTTTAATTGTGTGTTGGGTACCTCAGAAGTAGATAACTCACATTAAAGTAATTGTTTTCTTTCTGTATGGAAATTTTGTAATCGACGTCTGTTCCTTTTATGAAATTTATCTAATATGCAGGTGTTTTGACTTTTCAGATCAGAAAGAAATGCAAATAAAAACTGATATCTGACAAAAGGCAGGTTAAATATGAGAAAGTTCCCATCAGTGATAGATGGGTATAATAAAAGACTCATAGAAGACTTCTATCCTCTAATACATAGACCACTTCCTCTTTTCTGTCAGAATACTACCCAACAGAGTAATATGATAGGACAACTCTTTCTGTTGAAGTAACATTTCTCCCAGTGCTGTAGCAACCATTCTGCTTCATTGTGGGTATCCTAAACACACACTTTTAAAAGCATAGAATCAAACTGATACATAGATGCATGTCCCTACATAAAGGACTATGTAGACGTTTGCCATCTACTTCGTTGAATAAATAGCCACCAAGAAAAACCTCACAAACAAACAATAAGGTTGACATTTGAATATTTGAGATTTAAAAACATTTGATTGAATTAACCTCATTTTTATCTTCACAACTCTAGAACATAAATCAGGATAAGTACCTCCTTGTTGCATTTCTCAGAGTGTTGGTCTCTAAGATTACACATCTCATAAGCAGTGGATGAGCTTAATCTTTACAGCAGTGTTCTTGACACTGGTCACACTACTTGGCTGAGTATTATGAAACTGTTTGCAGTAAGTTTCAGTAAGTTGGATCCATTTCTCCTCCCCTTTGTCTCAGCCTTTCTTTCACTACCTGCCTGCCACCTTTATGCTTGGTCTCCTATGTTTCCATAGAGCATGTTAGTCATTATGGAGTACCCAGGGGTCTGGGGATAATGCTATGTCCCGAGTGGGATATCTGAGGGAAAAAATCTCCGTACACTTTATTCCTCTAAGACAAAACTTTATCTACTCAGCTACAGCTCCGTCAGGCATTCAGGACAAGAATAAATCTAGCTACACTAAGTTCTTTATCCGTCTACTTTATTTCTCTGGGATGAAATCCTGTCTACATAGCTTCAGTTCCATCCTGATATTCAGTTCCTCTTTGCCTCTCTTTTACTGTTCCCTCAAAGTCCTGCTAACAACTAAGCTCTTATGCTTCCTGCCTCATCTTCATCCTCTGTTTCTTCTCCCTCCATCCCTACTTGCTCTCTACTCCTGGCACTGATGAACTCTACAAGAGTTCTGCCTTACTATCTACTTTACCTCTGTGTAATTCTCTTTTCCCTTCTCTGCCCACTCAGGAATGTTGCTCTACCTTCCACCTTGATATGTACAAACCTCTTTTGTACTCAGTCTGTTGCTCTAGAGAACCACTAGGCCTCAAGACATCATTTGCACAAGAAACAAAGCTATGCAGCTTCAGCCAGCTTGTCTCCTAGGCTCAGCAGGGGAGTTAGTTACCCTTTTGCCAAATGGTCTGGGTATGTTTGAATTTCATAGCTGAAGACAGCTGAAATTTTAAAGGCTGGATAATACCAAATATTCATAATAAATGGCTTGCCTTTTGACAGACCCTTGGCCAGTCAAAGTATAGCTTTAATACAGAGCTGAATCTCTATTATATATTCTTGTGGATCTACAATTCATATTTCCGTTTCTTTTATTTCTTTTATATTTTTAATTAATTTTTTTTTTAAATTTTATGTGCATGGTGTTTTGCCTGCATGTGTGTCTGTGTGAGGGTGTTGAATCCTGGCATTACAGACAGTTGTAAGCTGCCATGTGGGTGCTGGAAATTGAACCCTGTCTTCTGAAAGAGCTGTCAGTGCTCTTAACTGCCAAGCTCTCTCTCTACCCCTGTGTCCTTTATCTTAATTACTGGGTGATATTTCTCAGTATTCAGGCAATCTTTATTGCAGTAGTACAGAACTGTAAAGATGGCCATGCAAGGTGAAATCATGCGATGGACTGGTAACCAGTTGGAAAAATTACACTGTTTTCATGACTTTTAGATCTATTTTCTATTAAAGTCTTTTGTGCTGTTATAAAAATATTGAGGAACACAAGAAATGTGTTCGGTAGTCCAAAACATCAGAAATATTGAAAAGTAGTGTTTCAGTTATTTATGAGTCCTTATCTCAAGTAGTTTGAATAGTACGTTATAAAACTGAGACTACAGAATGAGTCTCTTACCTTATATTAGCAAAGTATCATAATCCTTCATGTTTGGATCTGCTTCCAGTGTTTTGTTCTTTGACACCTTGGTGTTGTGAAAATAACTGATTACTTAGAGCTCCAGACAGCAGAATTACTCACATTTCCATCATCCTGTCTTCTCAGGTCAAAGGTCACTTCTGGGGTCTATCATATTTTGTTTCTTTACTTAGCTTTCATTTTCATCTTTTCTGGCTGGTTCCTCTTTTAGACTATTGTATGGTTTTTCCACTGAGAATCAAAGAGAAGCACATCTGTGTTCTTTACTTCTTGGTCACAAACTGACAAGTGTGATGTGTTCCTTCTTGGTCTTTTAAGAAATTTTTTGAAATTCATTTTTATTTTATATGTATGGATATTTTGCTTGCATGTATGTCTGTGTAGTACATGCCTGCAGTACCTCTGGAGGCCAGAAGAGGGCATCTGACTCCCTCTTAGAACTGGAGTTACAGAGGGCTTTAGGCGGTTTTAACTCCTGTAACCACACCCAGTGTGGGTGCTGGAAATTGAACCTGAGTCTCTGGAAGAGCAGCCAGTGCTCTTAACCAATGAGCCATCTCTCCAGCCCCAGTACTTGATTTTGAGATAATCATTTGGACTGAAGCACTAACAGTATTAACTTTATGCAGTAATTCACAGTGTGTCCTGAAAACTAAAATTTTGTCATTTAGAAACTACTGTTATTTAAGCTGTGGGAACTAAAATTGTATATATTTAAACAGTACAAAAGTAAAGGCTGCTTGTATCTATGAATTTTGACATCTTTTCTGAATCTCTATGAACATGATCTGCCATGAGGAAGGAATTCGTTCAGTGAAGCTGTAAAACAAAATAGAATATTTCTGCTTTTTAAATAGTTGAATGTGTGTGTGTGTGTGTGTGTGTGTGTGTGTGTGTGTGTGTGTGTGTGTGTGTAAACCAGAGGCTGACCTGTTCCTCAGTCACTTTCCACCTTATCACCTTAGTTTTTGAGATGGTGTCTCTCACTGAACCTGGAGCTCCCTGATTGGCATAGTGGCTAGCCATCAAGCTCCAGGGGTTCTGCTCTGTCTTCCCAGTACTGGTTACAGGTTCACTGCAGCATTGATGGTCATCTACTTTCTGGGTATTGGAAGTCAGGCCCTTAGGCATGCCTAGCAAGCACTTGCCTGACTGAGCCATCTTCCTAGCCTTGCATGGATGCTTTTCTATATGTAGTTGTAGTCCTCCTGCTATAGTCTATAAGAAGTAAATTTCCATATTTTCAGGATACCATGTGCATATCTGAACATTTTTCTACAATGTATTGCAGGCTGACCTCTGTGTCCCTCGATTGAATGAAGGAGATCAAGTGGTACTGATCAATGGTCGGGACATTGCAGAACATACCCATGATCAAGTAGTCTTGTTTATTAAAGCTAGCTGTGAGAGACATTCTGGGGAACTTGTGCTTTTAGTTCGACCTAATGGTAAGTCCTCCATTTAGCCCTGAGTATTTGTCATAATTTGTTACTGTTTATTACTGGACCTGGTAGCCAGAGGAGGCTTCTTTAAGCATGTCAAGTGAGTTCTTATTCAGATGATAGTGACGTCTATCATTCTTGGAGAAAACAATCCAAAATCTTGGTTCTCTTATCTCCCATTCATAGTATGTTCACTTCTGTTGGCCCAGTGGCTTTCGTACTGTTTTCCAAAAACTCCACCAACCTGATATACTTGAGGCCTGTGTACTTGCTGTGTGCTCTGCTCAGTAAACAAGTCTTGATTTTTATGTAACTCACGTTCTTGCTTCATTCAGGAAGGCTTTCTCTGCTTATTCTACCATACCTAAAGTGGCTTTCCTCTTCAGCCACTCTAGTAGTAGTGGTATGTAGTCAGTGAATATTTGTTTAATGAGTAAGTAAACTCCACCAGGTGGTGAGAGCACGCACTTTTAATCCTAGCACTCAGGAGGCAGAGGCAGATGGATCTCTGTGTGTTCTTGGTGAGTTCCAGGACAGCCAGGGCTACACAGAGAAACCCTCTCTTGGGAGGAATAGGGGGAGGAAATCTGTTCTACTTATAGAAAATTCCAATATCAAGCTATAGTCAAAGCAACAACAAAGCAGTTTTAACTATATTTTCCGTAGGTGATGCCCTCCGGACTAATCATGTCAAAGCCTCATCTGGACATACTAGCATTATTGCATTTATAGTCACTGTGGCACTATCACAGTAGCCCTGTTAGGCAGGAAGCTGTGTCCACCAGCAGATATGTGAACAGCAGCAGACATGTACTTATGCACAGACTTGTATTTTAAAAGTGTAAATGTAGAGGAGCATAGTTATTATTGTAGGAATGAATATGATTGAAATCCATTGTGTTCATGTGTGAGAATGTCACAGTGAGATGTATTTTAAAGAAAATTGGATAAAGCAGACATTCTCTTTCCTCTTCTGTATTTTGTGTTCTTCTCCATGTATAATCCTAGAATTGGCTTTCTAAGAATATTAAACAGGCATTAGTAGATTGTTCATTTTGAGGAATTCGTTTGTTTAAGCTTCATACTATGTGTTTTCTGTCACAGCTTCAAGTTGGGAACAATAACAATCTCTCAGTTTTGCCTTTTTGTTCTCAATAGCTCCTGTAGCTCTCAGTGACAACAATTAGTAGCTATTGAAAAGTTTTCTATCTAGGCTGTTGTCTAATGTTCTCACTTATTCATCAGAGCCAGCAAACATGATAGGTAAATTACTCTCAGCTTATAGTTGAAAATATTCTCAAACATTCAATTACCTGCCTACAGGTTCATGTTGGGCACAGAGCCAGAATATAAACAGAAGTTTCTATCATGGCAAAGGCCTTTTTGTAATTTGGGTTGTTTCTTTCATACTGTAAATTCCAAGAGGACCCAGCTAAACCTTGAAAAGGATTCTAGACTGAGACCTCTGCTCATTTTCAATGTGGATTTATCATCTTTTTTTTTTTTTTAATCCCAAGTATGTTACATGATGTTTCCTAATCCAGCAAAATGGCTAAGAGGCAGTCATTTGCAGAGAATAGACACACTTACATATGGATGGACCGTTCATGAGTGTGTTAATAGAGCCCATTCTGAAGAATGGAGTTAAGGAGCTGGAGATGGCTCAGCAATTAGGAGCATTTGCTGCTTTTACAAAGGACTAGAGTTTGGTTTCCAGCATCCACATGGTGGCTCACAATGGTTTGTAACTCCAGTTCCAAGGGCTCTGATGCCTTCTTCTAGTATCTGTAGGCACCAGGCATGTACTCGGTATACATATACACATTCAAGCAAAACACCCATACATGTAAAGACAACAAAAATCAAATTTTCATTAAAATGGAGCTGAGAGGGAGAAGTGACGGTAAGTTGTAGGTCTGGCATTTATAGGTCCAACATCTGGAATCTGAACTCTCCTTATACTAACAGAGGATGAAGTGTATGTAGAGACTAAGTCAAGGAGAAAGGATGGAACAAGTTTGTTTAGCTTTGTGTTCATTTTACATGTAACTTATCAGATGATAAAAGCCAACATATCCATACATATAATAGTGTACAGACTTTTGTTTGTGCTATTGACCCATGTCCTAGAAATTAAGGGGAGGTCTATTCAGATCTGCAGCTCAACACTGCCGCATTTTCTTTATTTTTTGTAAAGATATATTTGTGCGTGCGTGCGTGTGCACGTGCGCGCGCACATCTCATGGGCACCGGACCCCAAGAATGTCAGAAGAGGATATCTATCCCTTGGAACTTATTAATGGGAGGTTATGAGCTGCCATGTGGATGCTGGGAACTGAACCCAAATCCTCTGCAAGAGTAGCAAGTCCTCTTACCCTCTCCAGTTCAGCCTCATTTTCTTAATGTCTCTTCACATTTTAAGCATATGGCTAAAGAACCCTTCTTTTCACCAAATATACCCAGACCATTTGGCCTTTCCACTCCACAGCCGTCCTTGGTTCCTACACAATGGCATCAGTTCGATGCAGAGGAATTATTAATAACTGAATCTATAGAAAATAACTGCTAATTTCTTCCTGAATTCTATTAAGATTCTTGTGTATGTTTTTTTGTTTTCTTTTAGCTGTATATGATGTAGTGGAAGAAAAATTAGAAAGTGAGCCAGACTTCCAGTATATTCCTGAGAAAGCCCCATTAGATAGTGTCCATCAAGATGACCATTCCCTGCGAGAGTCAATGATCCAGCTAGCTGAGGGACTTATCACTGGAACAGTACTGGCACAGTTTGATGTAAGTGATATCATTGTATTAAATCAGTATGTGCTAATTAGTTTGAGCGTGGTAAGAGCCTAACCTACTGTGTATTATGATTTATAAGGTAACATGATAGCCTTAGAACTGGTTGACATTGAGTTCTAAAATGTAGTTTTTTAATTTATTACCATAATACTAATTATGCCTAAAAGAATGATAAACAGCTCTGATGGTGGCGCTGGTTACCAGGGGAAAGGTCACTGTCACGACAGAACCCAGTTGCTTAGTAGCGGAGAGCTTTATTAGGAGGAGGGGGGAGCAGGGACAAAAAGACCAGGCCTGGGAAAGAACATGTATGGAGGACAGAGAGAAAGATGGGGGAGGGCAGAGAGAGAGAGTGAGGTCTGCATCCGGCTTTTTAAGGGCTCCCAGTGAAGCGAGCTTATGCAGCTACATCATCCATATGCTGACTGTCTGACCATGCCACACGCACGTAGTCGCCAGCGCACACTGATGTAAGACTCAAGACCCTTTGCTTAACTCCTGAACTGCGCATGTGCAGTCATATAGCTGGAGTGAGGGCAGAATTCTAACAATGCCTATATAAATAAATGTCGTTTTGAAAAAAGGATAAGAGCCAGGCATAGTGGCTTATACCTGTAAACTCGTCATTTGCAAACCTGAGGCAGGAAGATGTTCATGACTTCAAGGTCAGTCCACAGTAGTGAGCTCCTGGCCACCCTAAGCTATTGAGTGAGACCCCTCTCAAAATTTAAAAGAGTAGTAAAGACATCTTAAATGGTTTTCCCTGTAATTTACTAGGTCTTTTATGAAAGGTAGTGTATTGTATACTTAAAGCTTGAGCAAAGTCAGGTGTGACAGCACACATCATTTGCTGTTCTCACATCCACAGCAGTGGATTTTCTATGAGCTTCGGGGCATCCCAGGCTACATGTAGTAAAGACCTCATCTCAAAAAATAAACAACACTCTCAAGTTAAAGAAAATCACTTTGGTGTTTCAAGTTCATATTTAGTCACATTTAGCCTTTCTCTAGTTTTGTTTGTAACAGTCTTAAAACCCCTCAGATCCTTATCTCAGAAGTACAAGAATACTTCTTCACTGCTAACCTTTATTTTGATTAGTGAGTATATAGTGACTTTTGAATGTCTATATTTAAACTAGACATGTCCAGCCTGTGGCCCACAAGCTGTATACATCCAGATTAGTTATTTTATAAATTCAGTTCAACACATTTGTAGATGGCAGTATCTTGTCATAGTGAACTTAATTTGTTTATCTTTACTAAAACTATAAATTTTCCCATGAGTTTAAAAAAATGGCCATCATTATATGTTGTTTTCTAGTATATGTTATATGTAAATGCTTATAATAAAGCATATAAGACATGTATCTTTTTTTTCTTTTAAAAAAAATCTCAGTTTTTATATTGTGAGTCCTTCTAAACTAAAAGAAAGCCAAGTGTTCTCTGCAGATTTGCTATTCAAATATCAGGTACTTTGATGAACAAAATTGTTTTCAGATTTTTCAGGGTATCATAGATGTATAATGCATGTCAAGAGCTACAGAACTGATACAGTTCTGGGCTAGCACTCTACTCCTTCAGAGAGTATCGTAGTGTGTTGGGGGTAACAGTGTTTCCTGTTAGAATAGAAGCTAGTCTGCAAAATCAACAGAATTATTGATAACTTACTGGACTGTTTCTCGCTTGTTTGTTTTTAAAGCAACTGTATCGGAAAAAACCTGGAATGACAATGTCTTGTGCCAAATTACCTCAGAACATTTCCAAAAATAGATACAGAGATATTTCGCCTTGTGAGTATCTTTTAATTCTTACCATCATTAAGCTTAATCTTTTAAATAAAACTTTATTAAAAATTTTTATGGCCAGAATGTGGATCAGTGGTAGAGCATTGTGCTTAGCATGTGCCAGGCTTTGGTGGTTTAATCTGAAATATCAAAGCAAAAAAGGAATCCATTGTTTCTTTTAACATTTTTTAGATGATGCTACACGGGTCCTCTTAAAAGGTAATGAAGACTACATCAATGCAAACTATATAAATGTAAGTTTTTTGTTATGCTTTTGTTATTTGAAATAATTGAAACCATTGTAGTAATTTTTAAGGTTAATTCCTTTTTATTGAAGGTCTAACTTTGATAGAATATTAAAACTTGAAGATATGGATATTTTATCAAATTAATGTTTTAAAAAGTAAAGCAAGGCTATTTTGTGGTGGCACACGCTTTTAGTCCCAGCACTCAGGAGGCAAAGGTAGTTGGATCTCTTGAGTTCAAGGCCAGCCTGGTCTACAGAACAAGTTTCCAGGTAGTCAATTCTACACAGAGAGACCCTGTCTTGGAAAACCTAAAAAAAAAAAAAGAAAAGAAAAGAAAGAAAGAAAATTAAGCCAGGTGTGGTGGCTTTAATCCCAGCATTTAGAAAGCAAGACTGGAGGCTCTCTGTGAGTTCAGTGCCAGCCTGAACACATAGAAAGCTCCAGGTCAGGGCGCCAAGGCCTCAGGGTGGGTCCTTGTTCACCTCCCCCACTCAAAAACTCTAAAATAATGATGATAAGGGAAAATCTTTATATTTTGATACACTTAAGAGTACTAAGATTAACCGGGCGGTGGTGGCTCACGCCTTTAATCCTGGCACTCAGGAGGCAGAGGCAGGCAGAGTTCGAGGCCAGCCTGGTCTACAGAGTGAGATCCAGGAAAGGTGCAAAGCTACACAGAGAAACCCTGTCTCAAAAAACCAAAAAAAAAAAAGAGTACTAAGATTAAATGACAGTCTGAATTTTTAAAATGCTGTCCAGTTAAAATCTTACACATAGACTGGGCCTTGTTAGCACACATGTAAACCCAGCACTTGAGAGGCTGGGTTAGAAGACTGCCAAGTTCATGACTAATGGGACTACAAAGCAAGACACCCTGTCTCAGTTAAAACAAAATGGATGTAAGGCAGAAGAGAAAATGTAAGCAACATTGAATATTGTAAACTACATGGCTATTTTCAATGTCTATAAAAGTAGAGAGAATAGTAAAGAGAGTCCCTTGTGTATCTGTCACCTAGCTTTAAAGTCTGTTAACAAGTGGCCAATATTTAATTATTTAAGTGATACCCTGTAGATTTTTTTTTTTAGCCAAAATATATTACTTTATGTACCTCTCACTATTTGAGGTAGTCGTAGATTCTTTCTACAAAGTTTGTACAAATGATGAACTAGAGAATTAGTGAATCATCATTTCTAGGGTAAATAGAAAGTTAGGTTTTTATAAGTATATAGTCATATTTTCATCAGTTAATCAATACCTAACTTCATTTAAAGACTTACTTAATATTGACATTGTTGATTTGTTAACTTTGAACACATAGCCAACAGCATTGAAGTGTAACTCATACTTGAAGAAAGCTAATCTGTACTTTCTCCATGAGGAATAATATCATCATGGAGATCTTCTGGCACCTCAGAACACTAGACAGCACTTCCTCATTGTGATTGTAAATGGTGCAGTTCCC
The DNA here is from genome assembly GCF_049852395.1 of Peromyscus maniculatus bairdii. Taxonomy (NCBI): domain Eukaryota; kingdom Metazoa; phylum Chordata; class Mammalia; order Rodentia; family Cricetidae; genus Peromyscus; species Peromyscus maniculatus. The sequence continues at coordinate 29,536,557 of NC_134862.1, read as the reverse complement.
CACCATAAACACAGAAATGTGAATATATGCTACTGCACAGTACTGGCAGCTGCTTGTGGGCAGTCTAAGAGGGGAACAAAACAGAGTTGCCTTATTTGGTGTCAGCTGGAAACATGCTTATCCAGTGACTCAAATTGTTTGCTTTCCTAGTATGCCTACAAATGACCAGCAAAGCGCTCCTCCTGTTTTCAAGTTACATAGGAACTTTAGCAATTATGGGGTAGAGAGATGGCAAAGCAGTTAAACTTGCTGTGTGACCATGAAGACCAGAGTTAAGATTCTAACAGCCACCCATATAACAAGATGAGTGTCCTGTAACCCTGCTTCTGCGGTATCAGAGTTAGGAGGATTGTTGGGGCTTGCTGGCTTCCATCAAAAAATTCTAGACTCAAGCTCCAGGTGCAAGGAGAGACCCTTCCTCAAAGGAGCAGGAAGAGAGTGATGCAAGATGACACACAACTCCTCCTGCTGGAGGAGCTAATGACTTTTTTTTTTTTTAAGCAAAACTGGAGCTAGAGCGATGGCTCAGTGGTTAAGAGCACTGACTGCTCTTCCAGAGGACGTGAGTTCAATTTCCAGCACCTACATGGTGGCTCAAAACTGTCTGTAACTTCAGTTTCAGGGGATCTGACACCCTCACACAGACAGACAGACATGCATGCAGGCAAAACACCAATGCACATTTCAAAACAAAGCCACAATACTAATATAAAACTTAGAAAAATAATATCAAACACACTTAAAGTATACTTGATTTTCACAACAAAGTACAAATTTAAACTGTATAGAAGTATTATTATTTACCTATGAAAGTGAAAGACCAAAATTTTATGATAACATATGCAAGTTCAGTTCTTCATATGAAGCCTTAGGTTCAAGTATGCTTTGGGACTCAAAGTTTTTAGATTTTTTTTTTTTTTTTTTTTAAAGAATATTCGGGGTTGGGAATTTAGCTCAGTGGTAGCACTTGCCTAGCAAGCGCAAGGCCCTGGGTTCGGTCCTCAGCTCCGGGGGGGGGGGGGGGGATAATTTTCAGTCCCTGTACCAATGCTATAGGAAATAATGTCCCTAGCAGACTATAGTTTAAGAACCCTGTAATTATTATATTGATATTATATAAATATTCTGAGTCAGAATAACTTTTAGGTCAATCAAAGTCAGATTTTGCTGTCAAATGCTTTCAAGTGAGGTCAAGTTTAAAATGCCTTCAAGTCAAGACATGGTTTCAAACACCAAAAGCAGTTTTGCATGTCAGACTATTGGTATTCTTAGAACTATAGATAAAGGGCCGGGCGGTGGTGGCGCACGCCTTTAATCCTAGCACTCGGGAGGCAGAGCCAGGCGGATCTCTGTGAGTTCGAGGCCAGCCTGGGCTACCAAGTGAGTCCCAGGAAAGGCGCAAAGCTACACAGAGAAACCCTGTCTCAAAAAAACAAAAAACAAACAAACAAACAAACAAAAAAAAAAAAAAAAAAAGAACTATAGATAAAGGATTATAGATATATTAATATTAGCAAATATCAATGGAAATACATTCCTGAGTGTTTTTGGTTGAAGTGTAGGTTGGTAAAAATGCTCTGAAGAGCAGTATGGTATTGTCAGAATCAGAAATCTGCATACCTTTTGATCCAGTATTCTCATTTCTTTCTGTTGCCCTTATAGATAGGCCTATTTTCACATTTGCTAAAAATGTCAAGATTAGAGAAGTATTCAGTTTAACCTTGCTACTGCTAACAAACATTATTAATGTTTTTTTATGTCTTAAATTATGCCTTAAATGTCTTTTAAATAAATTACAGGCTTTTTTTTAAAAGGGCTGTTAAAAGAAAGAAATTTAGGTACTAATTTTGGCATTATCTTTCAAACAATAGGACCATATATACTGTGCTATCATTTTAAAAAAAGTTTTACAGAAAAATAGGAAAATAGTTGTTGTGTACAGTCTGTCTATGTGAAAGAGGTACTAGAAACTAGAAAAACAAATTACCCTCTGATAATAACTGGAAGGTGGTTTGAGAGGGAGACTTCAAGTATACAACGTTTGGTATTCTCTGAATTGCTATGTGTAGATATCACCTTGTTAAAATCAACCTCAAATGTAGTTCAATTGTGATTCTCCAATATTTTTTGTCTTATTTCATTCTATAAATAATTTTAAACATTATTCTAATAGCTCTTCACATTGTTTTATGAATATAATTCAGCTAAAATGCATTATTTTTTCCTTAGGAAATTTACCAATAAACTATTTATAGATACTTTTTAAAAAATTCTTTGCAGACCCTCTGCCTCTAAAACAAGTTTCTCTGTGAAACTATCCTTTAAGCCACAGTGGTGCCAGATATGGTCATACATTCCTATAATATCTGGGATTCTGGGCTACATTGTGAGACTTTGTCTCCAATAAAAAGTAGTGTTTTGGAAAAAAATGTGTTTTTATATTACTCTTTCCAACAATTGAATGATGAATATGTATGACTTTGGACATTGCCAGGAAATTTCTTTTACAGATGAAATTATTAATGAGGATTATTGTATTAATCAGTTTATTGAAATAAGTTATGTTCAGTTTAACATTAATGGATGGTTCTCATCTTCCCAATCATAGGAAAAGTCAAAATGCAAAAATTTTAATATCTTTTTCTTTTTAGATGGAAATTCCTTCTTCAAGTATTATAAACCAGTACATTGCTTGTCAAGGGCCATTACCGCACACTTGTAAAGATTTTTGGCAAATGACTTGGGAACAAGGCTCCTCCATGGTTGTGATGTTGACCACACAAGTTGAACGTGGCAGAGTAAGCTGTAGTTGAATCTGACCCATTACTTGGGCTCTTTTCAAATTACATTGTGTTTATGGACTCAGAATACTCTTTTGTAGCCTTTACTCTTCTCTTATGGTTCCATGATTTGAATTATTATAGCTAAATACTTCAGACTGCGCCTAACACCATACTTGTGATATAAATGTTACATTTCTTATCATTGTATTTGTTTAAAATCATGTATATCCAAGAGGCCTGTTTATGGAATATGTAAAGATTCCTTACAGTTTAACAGTTAAATGACAAGATCATTTAAAAACGTGTTAAAGGATCTAAATAGACAGTTGCCTAAGATGATACACTAATATCTGTTAAGCACGTAAGAAGATAATTGGATATCAAAAGGTAAATGTAAATCGAAATCACAGCGAGACGCTACTTTATATACAGTACACTGATTAGAATTAAAGGGAGCCAGATAATGACAAGTGTTGGTGAGAGAGTGTAGAAAATGCAGCACTGCTCTGCTTACAGACTGGAAAAGTGAGACATGGTATTTCTGTAAGTCATCAATTTCAGTACTACATATACTCAAGGAATTGAAGATACGTCCATGCCTTCCCAACATTAGCCATGAAATGGAGATTCACATACTCTAAATCAAATGTAATATGTTCAAATTACTGAAGACTATTTGGTAATAGAAATAACTGAAGTATTGTTACTAGAATTTGGGTGAGCCTGGAGAACATTATACTAAGTGAAAAGTTCTAACAACAAAAATTATTGTATGATTCTACTTTTATGAAACATCCAGGATTGGCTGTTCCATAAGTATAAAAAGTAGATTAGTAGATGCCTAAGTCCATGTTTGAGAAAGGATGGAATGGAATAGAGTGCACAGCAACTACTAATAAGTATGGGGGTAGTTTAGGGTATAGTGAAAATGTTCTAAAAGTGGTGAGCGTAATGGTTGCACAGTTCTTTGAAGTGCACTAAAAGCAATTGCACTTTAAATGGGTGAGCTATATAATAATCAGGCTGGGATTATGTAGTACAGACCACACATGTGCCCACACACCTGTGGTAAAACTCTATCAGAATAAAGCCAAACAGGATTGTAGAAATGTGAATAATGACTGGGCAAGATGGCTAAGTCTGTAAACTGCCTGCCATGCAAGCATGGGGACCTGAGTTCAGATCTCCGGCCCCCATGGAACAGTTAGGTACGATAGGTGTATTTGTAGCCCTAGAGCTGGAGGGGCAGGGCAAAGACAGATCCCTGAGCTCATTGTCCAACCAGCTCATCTAGCCAAATTGGATGCACTCCAAGTACAGTGACAGACCCTTTCTCCAGAAAAGTTACAGAGTGATGGAGGACACCCAACATTGACAACTGTGCTACATGTGTGTACATGCACACTCATATATGTGCACACACATTCATACAATATCAAACGCACACATTAAAACATTAGTAGTTGGAAGATCTAAGTGAAAGGTGTATTTTCTGTAAATTTGGAAGTTCTTAAAAATTTAAATACTTGGAAAGTTGGAGAATTTAAATTCCTACACCTAAAAATGTATTTTTGGGTATTCAATCCTGTTGATAATCAGGTTAAATGTCACCAGTATTGGCCAGAACCCACAGGAAGCTCATCCTATGGATGCTATCAAGTCACCTGCCACTCTGAGGAAGGAAATCCTGCCTATATCTTCAGGAAGATGACACTGTTTAACCAAGAGGTAAGAAGTCAAGAGTGTCTGTTCAGAAGAACTGATATAAAGATTTTGAAAACCAAAAGTTTTTAGCTTGAGTAATAGATACCAGGAAACAAGAATTACTCAACTGTTGGTTAGAAAAACGGTCCAGCAGTAAGAACACTTGCTGCACAGTCTTCAGGACCAGAGTTCAGATTCCAGCGCTGACATCACAAGCTGGGCATAACTGCAAGTGCCGGTAACCCCAGCTCTGAGAAATCAGACAGAAGGACCCATGGGCTTTCTGGGTTCCATCATAAAGGGCCAGGTTCAGGGAGAGACCCTACTCTAAAGGAATGATTCTTCACACATTCACATAGATACATACACACATAAAGTAAGTATCATCTGTTTGCTTTAATGGGGTAATTTGGAATTATACAAATATTACTCTTCTGTATTATCATAAATGTATTTTCCACTTCTAGTGGTAAATGTGATAATCAGTTAATTGGGATTTTGGCAAATATTATTATTACTGTTACTAGTTTGCGTATTCATAACATTTGCTTATAAAAAAATTTTAGTGCATGAGGCTGGAGAGATGGCTCAGAGGTTAAGAGCACTGACTGCGCTTCCAGAGGTCATGAGTTCAATTCCCAACAATCACATGGTGGCTCACAACTGTCTGTAATGAGAGCTGATTCCCTCTTCTGACGTACAGGCAAACTTGCAGAAAGAATACTGTTTAATAAATTAGATAAATCTTAAAAAAAAAAAAATATGTAAGCTGGGCGGTGGTGGCGCACGCCTTTAATCCCAGCACTCGGGAGGCAGAGCCAGGCGGATCTCTGTGAGTTCGAGGCCAGCCTGGTCTACAAAGTGAGTTGCAGGAAAGGGGCAAAGCTACACAGAGAAACCCTGTCTCAAAAAAACCAAAAAAAAAAAAAAATATGTAGTGCAGTCAGTATTAGGAAAGTATTTGGATTTGTCTGGGGCAATAGGTAAAGCCATTGAAAGATGTCAAGTTGTTTTCACTTTTCCCAGTGGTAGAGCAGAGCGACATCACGATAGTCTGGGTGATGTGGGAAGAAGAGGTCGCAGGCAGGGCCTTTGACAGTGAACCCATTGCAGCTTTCTGACCGCCAGCTCTTCTTAGTTCTGCCACGGTCATTCCTCTTGGCTTCCAGTGCCAAAAGCAGACCCTGATTGACGAGTCCCGGCTTGGCCCCCTGGTTGGAATATGTATGGGAAGGACATCATGCTGGTAGTCCTGGCAGGCTCTAGAGATGGTCTGCCTCAGATTCACTGCCCGTAATTCCTTCTTTCCCTGACAGCTGCCCATCATTTTGTGTCACTTTGTTTTTGGAACAGGGTATTACTACATAGACCTGGCTGGCCAGAAACTGGCTGCCTCTCCTCCCAAGTGCTGGAGTTAAATGTTTGCACCACCACAACCCAGCAACACTGCCTGTCATTCTAAAGGGCCAAAAGACAGAATAACTGCAGCACAAGCCGTGACGGCCCTGCCTTTTCCATCAGCAGTTAAGCCCTTGAACGTGGGAAGCACCTCTCCTCCAAGGGTGTGATGGTGACAAGTGAGGTAGAGCCTGTCTCACAATAGAAGGAAGGAAGCAGGAAGCTGACACTGAGGGAAGCCAAAGTTAGGGGGAAAGTGACAGTCCATTCAAATAAGAGTCAGTTACGTGTTTGGTGGCATCATGTGTGATCCGTATGTAGGCTGAACCATTAAGATAGTTCTTCATTTTCACCTTAACCAAGAGGGAGGGAGAGAGGGAGGTGTGTGTGTGTGTGTGTGTGTGTGTGTGTGTGTGTGTGTGTGTGTGTAATGATTTCTATCTTCAATGGCCTTTTTTTAGAGTCTATCTATAATTAGCCATGGCATTTTTATTTGTATATGCTGAGTACCTTAGAACTTGCAAAGATAAATTAATTTTAAAATTTGAGCCAAATATAATCGACAAAAGAGATTTTCTACAAGTATAAATGCACATACATTGCTAGACAACAGACAGGTAGGTACTACTCCCAAGTCTTGATTAACTTTTACTTCCGTGTTCTCCCTTGAATGGAAATGGCACCCCCAGATTGAAGTATGCTGAATGATAGTTACATGTTTGAAAGTGTTCGAATACTTAGCTCAAATAAATAGTTCGATTGTATTTAGTCTTTTCATAAAGCCTTGTCAACCTAAAGATGGTCCTGTGGAGCAGTAGATGTCATGTCATTTTTCACATGAATGAAGGAAGCTCTGAAATCTTAAATGCTGTAACTGGCAGAGTCGAGATTTGAGCCAAGGTTCTTAATTAGTTCCATCTACCATTGCTTCCTCCCTCACCAAGTAGAATTAATCCTTTCTCAACTTGGTGTTTTTATTACATCTCATTTCTAATCTATGTGTATTGGGAGTTTTTATTTAAAAATGTATCACACGTGTGTGTGCAAGTGCTTGTGCTTTTGTCGTGATGCACCCGGGGAGGGCAGACAACTTTTAGCATCTGGAATCTTTTCCACCACAGGAGTCCCAGGGTTTGGACTTAGCTTGCCATTCTTGGCCACAAGCATCTTAACTGCTGAGCCATTTTACTCTCCTGGGACTTCCCCCTCTAGTCTTGATAATTGCACTTGTCTCACGTAAAGATTATCTCATTTTTTTAATTCATACTCACACAAAGGTTTTTACTTTCCCGTCTTTGCTCACCTGGAATCTCTTTAGGTAACCCTTTAAGTAGTTCTCTGACCTGAATTTATTTCTGCCTGTTGATTTGACTGCCGTGTTCAAAATTCTTTATAGATACAGAAGCTGAGTTAGAAAAGTGTAGTAATATGACAGGCGGTGGTGGCGAGCACTCAGGAGGCAGAGGCAGGTGGATCTTTTGTGAGTTCGAGGGCAGCCTGGTATACAAAGCGAGTTCCAGGACAGCCAGGCTATTACACAGAGAAACCCTGTCTTGAAGAACAATATATATATATTGTTCTTTATATATATATAAATTACTAGTCCTCAAAAGGATACAACTATTTCTTTGAAATATTGGATTTTAGTGAGTTTATACACTATGGCAAGAGGGAAAAGGAAGGTGGTTTTTGTTTTCCTTCTAAAAGTAAAATGGCATGGAATTCTTATGTCAAAATGTGTACCTTTTCATTTTCATTTAGAAAAATGAGAGTCGTCAACTCACTCAGATCCAGTACACAGCCTGGCCTGACCACGGAGTACCTGACGACTCCAGTGACTTTCTGGACTTCGTTTGTCACGTCCGGAAGAAGAGGGCTGGGAAGGAAGAGCCGGTTGTTGTTCATTGCAGGTACTTGATTTCCTGTCCTTAGGAAGTGACTGACGGGCTGCTGGGAGCACGTACTGTACTTGGCCTTTTATGTCATTAATACTGTGGTATTTAGAGCCAGAGTCTGCTCTGACGGTGGGAGACAAAGGAAATATTCGAATATAACCGTGTTAGAAATGATGGAAAGGGAAAAAATAGCTGTTTTTTAGTTCTTTTCCTATTTTAATATCTCTGAAATTGGAATTGTCTTACAATTGATTGTAACTTAGAGCTGATGAAATACTTCCTTTATCTTCATGTGTTTGTGTTGGTATAACAAGATATTCAAAACTGTTATTTGTAAAAGCAGGCATGTAGTGTTCAGTTTTAGACTGCGAGACTAAGTGTGGCCAGCAGAGGCCCCTAGCACACAAACAAGGGGAGCTAATAAAGTGAACTTAGATAGCCTGTGGGCCTCTGGAGCTTAACCACTATGGAAAGTATCAGATCCAACTGGTCATCTTTTTTTCTTTTTCTTTCTTTCTTTCTTTCTTTCTTTCTTTTTTTTTTTTTTTTCTTTTTTTGATTTTTCGAGACAGGGTTTCTCCATGTAGCTTTGCGCCTTTCCTGGAACTCACTTGGTAGACCAGGCTGGCCTCGAACTCACAGAGATCCTCCTGGCTCTGCCTCCCAAGTGCTGGGATTAAAGGCATGCGCCATCACCGCCCGGCTTCTTCTTCTTTTTTTTTTTTTTTTTTTTTTTTTTTTTTTTTTTTTTTTTTTGCCCATAGGCTTTCTCTAGATTTTTTTTCGCTACTGTATTTTTGGTGCTATTTTTAACTTTATGTTACTGTCTCCACTTCCCCAGTTCTGGGGTTTACATGTGTACTACCATCCCTGCCTTAAAAAACAAATAAATAAATAAAACTTTTATGTTTTTATTTTTTAATTCCCTTTCTTAGGTCTATCTGTTTATGTTTTTCATTATTCAGTAAGCTTTTTTTTTCTTGATTTTAATCTTCTGTTTTTTCATCTCCCCTTTTATAACTTGTCTTTACTCTTCTTTTTCCTTTTATTTAACTTTTTTTTTTTTTTGCATCTGTTTTCTCTCCTTTCCTGGCTTTTTCCTTCATCTCATTCATTACTATTTCCATGTTTGCTCTAAATAATTTTTTACTTCATAGTATACTTTCCATTAGTTTTGCCATTTTCTCTTCTTTGGTCATTGATGGTATATTATAGGCTTTGATCAATTTTGTTTGTTTGTTTTTGTTTTTTGAGACAAGGTTTCTCTGTATAGCAATGGCTGTCCTAGAACTTGCTGTCTAGACCAGGCTGGCCTTGAACTCAGAGATCTGCCTGCCCCAGCCTCCTGAGTGCTATATTAAATGCATGCGCCACTACTGCCCAGCTGGGCTTTTGTCAATTTTAACTGTACAACATATAGTGTGGTGTTACTATTGATAAACCAATTTGTTTCCATCTCCCTTAGTGGTATTGGGGGTCTAGCCTGCAAAAGTAGGCTGCTCACTAAGCAGACCCCCAAAGAAAACTGGAATAAAAATCCACACCAATGGAAGCACCAATTAGGACATAGAAATACTCCTCCATTACTGAATTCAAAAATACTAAGACAGAGAAAATGGTGGGTGAATTTGCTGGGCATTGGTGACATACGTCTTTAATCACAGCCCTTAGGAGGCAGAGGCAGGCAGATCTCAGTGAGTTCAAGACCAATCTGGTCTACAAATTGAGTTCCAGGACAGCCAGTAATGTTACCTGCCTCGAAAAAACAAAAACAACAAAAAAAAGTTGGGTGAATTCAAATGTTTTCCTATATAAACAGATGAATGAACTAAGGATTTGATATCAGGACTTGGGAAGAAAGCTGTCAACACAGGAGAAAGTAAGCAAAGTGGATGGAAAAGTTAATGTGCACATGACTGAGGAATTCATCTAAGAAGTTGAGGTTAATCAAACAAACAGACCTGGTGAAAATGAAAAACTCAGTAGAGCAAATGTGTCAAGAGGATAGTGAATGCAGAAAGCCTCACCCACAGCCTAGACGAAGCAACAGCAATACAAGAAGAGCAGGGTTGTGGACAAATGTGAAGAGTGCTCTACAAACATGATGGCCTGAAAGAAAGTGAGCAGAAAGGCACAACCACGGCTTTCCAACCCGTAAGATGTGGTCTAGAGACAGAACCTAGGAGTCCCTGGGGTGGAAGGAGTCAACATAACAGCTAATGGTCTAGAACGTGTATTCAATGAAAGTCTAGCAGTTTTCCAAATCTAGGGAAGAAATAAACATCGAAGCCCAAGAGGTATTTAGAACCCCAAATAGCATGACAAGGGAAGAACCTCTCCATGGTACAATGTACTCAAAATGCCAAAATATAAAACAAACAACAATATTAAAAAAAACTCTAAGAGAGCATAGTAGGTACAGATATAGACACGGGGATCTTTGTGAGTTTAAGGCCAGCCGGGACAACATAGTGAGCCTTTCTCAAAGAAAATAAAGCAAACTATAGGTAAAAAAAAAAAACAAAAACAAAAACCAGCAACTCACTTATAAAGGCAAACCTAGGAACTGGAGAGATGGCTCAACAGTTAAGAATACCGGCTGCTCTTGCAGAAGGCCTAGATTTGATTCCCAGCGCCCACGCAGTGGCTCATAACTGTCGATAAGCCTAGTTCCAGAGGATTTGATGCCGCCTTCTGACTTCCTTGGGCCAGGAATGCATGTGATGCACACACATAATACATACACATATACCTCAAAATAAATAAATCTGAAAACCATGGTTGAGATAGTAAATTGTTTGGGGCAGAGTGGGGAGGGGGCAAGCACACCAGACCTTGCAACAGAAATTTTAAGAGCCAGAAAAGCATAGAATGCTGTATTTCAATCCCTGAAAGTGAATAACCAATAAAACTGCTATATCCAACAAAGCTACCTTTTAATATGAACAGAAATAAGGACATTTCAGCACTAAAACAGTTTTTGACCACTAAGTCAGCATTGCAAAAGATACTTAAAGGAATCCTAAGAACAGGGGAGTAGGAAAGATAGATTCAATCAAGAGAACACAGCAAAGAGTAAGTTTCATGAGAGGACTAAATGAACAAAGGATACCTAAACCCATCATACCATGTTCAACATAGTAAGACAGTGAAATTCCTAATGCAGATAGGGAAAGGGAAAAGAGCAACATTAGTCTAACCAGTCACAACAACAACCAGCAAAGGGAGGCTGAAGGGAAAGAAAAGGGAAGAGAAGAAGACAGATGAAGAAAGCAAAGACAGAAGAAGCGTGACCCCAACATAATAACGACTAACTACAACACACCTAGAGCCAACATTATACTAACTGCAGGAAACCTGAACACATTTCCTCTAGTCAGGAACAACTCACATAGTCAGTATAGCGCTTTATACTTGGTCCAGTATAATCTCAAAATCTTAGCTAGACTAATGAGACAAGAGAACAAAAAAGATAGAAATAATGAAGGGAAAAAGTTAGATTAGCCCTAATTTCTGGTCACATGATCCGATTTTTGAGAGACCTTAAAGATTCCATGAAAAATTTAGCTCTGAAAAACACTTAGTAAAGTAACAGGATTTAAAAAAAAAAAAAAAAAGAGCATACAAAAACTAGGTAGCTTTCATATATATCAGTAACAAATTTGTCAACAAAGAATTCAGGGTGGGGGAGTTCCATTGACAAAAGCTTCAATAAATAAAAGACCTTACAATAAACATAATTAAGGACATTAAAGGCTATTCCAATAAAACTATTTAAATACTGAAGAAAGTGATTGAAGACCCTGAAAGTTGAACAGACCTCCCATACTCATGGAGTGCCAGAGTAATTGTAAAAATGTCTGTGCTGCTAAAAGTAACTTACAGACTGAACATAATCCTGGTCAAAATTGTAGTGACCTTCTCCACAGAACTGGAGCAGATGATCCTAAAACTCACATGACCCAAATAGCACACCCACCCACCCACATCATAAGCAGAGTGCATCACAATACCTGATCTCAAGTTATACTATATTGCTATAGTGGCAAAACCAGTGGAATACTGGCATGAAACAGACATGGAGACCAGTTACTTCTACCATTTTACAAGATTGAGACATACTTTTTTCTTTGGTAATATTGGTCTCTTGTTAATCACAAATTATTCTTCAGCCCCAGCTGACAAGAAACAGCCAATTCTTTTTTTTTTTTTTTTTTTTTTTTTTTTGAGACAGGGTTTCTCTGTGTAGCTTTGTGCCTTTCCTGGAACTCACTCTGTAGCCCAGGCTGGCCTCGGACTCACAGAGATCCGCCTGGCTCTGCCTCCCGAGTGCTGGGATTAAAGGCATGTGCCTCCACAACCTGGCTGAAACAGCCAATTCTTAATTCAAAAATATCATATAAACAGCTCTGATCGGCTGCTTTTGAGAGACTCCAATTCCCTCTGAAACTTTGTAAGTCAGGCCTCCATCATCTTTGTTGCTCTTAGCATTATCTTCCAACAACTCATTAAGCTCCAAATACTCAATGACTTTTCCAGGTCAAAGCTCCAAATTTTCCACCTTTCTCCCATAAAATATCCCAAAGCATAAAAGCTACATAGGCCTATCACAGCAAGGCCTCAGACTTAGTACCAGTTTCTGCCCTATTTTAATTTTCTGCTGTGATAAAACACTGACCAAAAGCAACTTGGGAAGGAAAAGCTTTACCTTAATAGTTGACTTTCCATCATGGAAGAAAGCCGGGTCAGGACCCACAGCAGAACCCTAGAGGCAGAAACTGAAGAACTACCGCAGTGGGCACTCCCTTGCATCTACTGACTTGCTCACCGACTTTGGTTACATAGCCTGGGTACCCCTGCCAAGGACACTGCTCACAATTTCTTAATCAGCAATTAAGAAAACGTACCCCTCAACACATGCCCACAGGCCAGTCCAGTGGAGGCAGTTCCTCAATTGAAGTTTCTTCCTAGGTGACTCTGGTTCCTATTGAACTGATAAAAAGTAACCAGCCACACATATATTAGAGAAAAGACAACCTCCTCAATACATGGTGCTGGAAAAACTGGATGTCTACTTGTAAAAGAATGAAACTAGATTCATATTTCTCACTCTGCATAAATATCAGTTTAAAATGGATCAGAAAACCTTAGTAATCTGAAACTCCTAGAGGAACGCATAGGTCAATATTTCATGGCACAAGCAGGAACTTTTTGAAAAAGAGTAATAGCTCTGGAAGTAATGGCGAGAACCAACAAATGGAATTGAATCAAATTTTAAAGCCTCTGCACAACAAAAGAAAAAATCAGTGGGGTGAAGAGATGCTGTTTGCCAACTGGAGATCTGCCAGGATTAATATCTAGAACGATCAAAAACAAAATATCTACTCAGAAGCTAACAGTTCTCAAAAGAATGTTCAACATCCTCTAGTTACCAAGGAAATAAAAATTAAAACTAGTTTGACATTTCATCTCATTCCACTCAGAATGGCCATCATCAAGAAAATATTTGATGATGAGGATGTGGAGAAAGATGAACCCTCATTCACTGCTTCTGAGACTATAAGTTGCTCCAGCCTCTGTGGAAATCAGTATGTAGGTTCCTCAAATATTGAACTATCATATATACCACTGTTCAGTATACACTTGAAGGACCAGTGCCACGTCAACACACAACAGAGATGTCTGTATTTATTGCTGTACTTTTTACAATAGCACAGTATGGAACCAGCCTAAAAGCCCAACAACAGATGAACGAATGAGGAAATGTGGTGCGTGTGTACAGTGAATTCAGTGTAAAGAAGAATGAGGAAATGTGGTGCGTGTGTACAGTGAATTCAGTGTAAAGAAGAATGAAAATGCCATTTATAAGCAAGTTGATAGAACTGGAGATCATCATAGTAATTAAAGTAAGCCAGGTTTAGAAACACAGATTTTGAATATTTTTGTGATATTTACTGTAAGAAGAATACATATGACATGCAGGTAAGAAGGGGACTACAAGAATGAAGGGAAAAGATGGAAGGGAAGAGGAGAAGTTAATGGGAAACATGGAATGTTCCATGTTTTTATCATAGAGAATCTAGATTTAAATATATATATATATGACATGAAAGCAAAAAAAGGTACTGATGGTAGAGGGAGACCATGAGAGGTGTAGTGGGAAGAGGTTAAATATGAGCAAAGTATCGTGTTATGCATGGAAAATGTCATGAAACCCATCATTATGAATTCTAACTAAAAAAAAAAAATTAAGAGGCCAATGTCGGGGCTGGAGAGATGATGGCTCAGTAGTTAAGAGTACTTGTTGTTGGTCAGAGGACCAGGGTTCAGTACCCAGCACTTACATGGTGACTATCAACCATCTGTAACTCCTGTTGCTGGGCATGTCACCACCTTCTGACCTCCGTGGGCCCCAGGCACATGCACTTGGTGCACTTGCATATGTGCAGGCGAAACACTCATGCACATAAAAATAAAATATTTCTTTAAAAAACAAGTAAGATGCAGCGTCAAGAACGGTGAGGCATTATGGCTTCTTTATAGTAAAGAAATCTTCAGTAGCTACCATAGTTATGCTTATAGATTTTGTCTTGGGCAGTTTTTTTTTAAAAGTATCTCAATGGTAAGTTTGATATAAATTAACTTTGTTTAAAACATTACCTTATAAAACATAATTGTCACTTATGTATTTGTTAATGTATTATTTTAGATCTACTTTGCATTTTAAAATGGTTTAAAATATTTAACAGTTGACTTGTTCGCTCTATGAAATAAAACCTTAAAATGAAATTGTTTTTCTTTGTTGTGATTTGATACTTCGATATTTCTGCAGAAAAGCCACAAGTTTAACAATTGTACCACTGAAACTTTGCACATCTCTCTCTCTCTCTTTTTGTTTTAGTGCTGGAATTGGAAGGACTGGGGTTCTTATTACTATGGAAACTGCCATGTGTCTCATTGAATGCAATCAGCCAATTTACCCACTAGATATTGTAAGAACAATGAGAGATCAAAGAGCCATGATGATCCAAACACCTGTAAGCACTATACTTCATATGTACATGTATCTCCTAAACATGGTGGATCTTGTTATATCCTCATTCTCTATCTTTTTTTCTTACACACAGACAAACACACTTACATATGACAGTATCCTACTATGTAGCCAGGCCGCCTACAACTCACTGTGTACCCCAGGCTGGGCTCCAACTCCTCAGCCTCCTGACAAGTATATGCCATAAAGTCTACCTCTAAATTATACTTTATCTCTTTAATTCTTACTCAGAAGCTAATATTTCGTATTATAATGGTCACCACCACTTGGTATTAGACATAACTATACAGTGGAAGGCTGCCATGTTCATCCTTTTAGGTGTCATCTCTGTTTGCTTTTTTGTTTTTTGTTTTGTTTTGTTTTGTTTTGTTTTGTTTTTTTGAGACTGGGTTTCTCTGTGTAGCTTTGTGCCTTTCCCAGAACTCACTCTGTAGCCCAGGCTGGCCTTGAACTCACAGATATCTGCCTGGCTCTGCCTCCCGAGTGCTGGGATTAAAGGTGTGCACCACCACCCCACCCCACCCCCACCCCCGGCTCTGTTTGCTTTTTATGCTGCAACAGCAGCAGATACCTATGGCCTACAATGTCTGAAATACTTACTACCTGGCCTTTTACAGAGACAGCTTTGCCAAACAACATGTAGATGGCTTCGCGTGGTAACTCTTTTGAGTCTTTTCCTCATGGAATGCTGTCAGTGAGAGCATCCCTAAACTGGAGAGTCTTTGGTTTCTCAAGACAGGGTTTCTTTGTGTAGCTTTGACTGTCTTGGAACTCACTCTGTAGACCAGGCTGGCCTCGAACTCACAGAGATCCACCTGTCTCTGCCTCCCAAGTGCTGGGATTTAAGGTATGTGTCATCACCGCTAGGCTAAATTGAAGAATTTTAGTAGGACTTTTTTGGGGGACCAAAGCTGTGGTGGAAAAACCTTTCTTTTTCTTAGGAACTTAAATTGCATAACAATGACAAAATTCCTAGAAATTAAGCTGCTTATTCATTATATTCTCCACTGACTTTTCATTCTGCGTTAGAAATCAACAGAATCAAGAAACTTTAGAATTAGTGTTAAGATTGGTTTTTGTATTAATTAAACCAAAGTGAGATGTTGGCATTGTTAGTGGCAACAAGTTTACTTGATGCTGTCTAGCCTAATCACTCTAAAAATGACAGTCATTTTCTAAGCTTCTAAATATAGAAAATCTCAAACTTACTCAAAAGTTGACATTGTAATATAATAAAAACATTATTAAATACCCAACATTTGCCAACTCATTTTATTTATTACACTCTCAATTTCTTATTATTTAAAACAAATCTTGGATGTCAGAAATATTTTAATATGTATCTAAAAGATAAGAATTGTATTTTTTTCCTTAAGGTTTATTTATTATCATGTATACAGTGTTCTGCTTGCATGTATGCCTGCAGGCCAGAAGAGGGCACCATATCTCTTTATAGATGGTTGTGAGCCACCATGTGGTTGCTGGGAATTGAACTCAGGACCCCTGGAAGAACAGCCAGTGCTCTTAACCTCTGAGCCATCTCTCCAGCCCAAGAATTGTATTTTTCTTTAAAAAAAAAAATACCATTATCTCACCTAAATTAAATTATAATTCCTTAATATTATCAAATAGTGTTCAGTTTTTCAGTTTCATAAAAACCTCACTTGTGAAATTTAGAACAACTTTATTATATAATTCACATGCCATAAATTTACCCTTTTAAAGCTTTACTTCAGTGGTTTTTCAGTACGTCGCAGGGTTTACCATCATCTCAATTTTTAGAACATTTTCATCATCCTATTAAGAATCTCCTTACTCATTAAGCACCTATTCCTCCTTGTGCATCCCAGGGACCAAACTTAGGTTATTTTTTTGCTGATACCCTCCTTAACTATCCCTTAGCCCCAGGCTAAGCAAATATGAATCAGTTAATGTATACTGCAGTGTATATCAGCACTTCATTCCTTTTATTACTGACTAATTTTTCATTATATGGGTCTAGCACATTTTGTGTGTTTCTCTATTGATAGATGAATGTTTAGATTGACACTGTTCCATGAGCACTTATGTGTTCTTATTCTGTTGGGTGTACTCAGGAGTAGAGCTGCTGGGTCAGTGAGCTGGGACACATCTGACTACTGAGCTGCATCCTCAGTCAGAGGCAACATATCCAATAGTGGAAAGTAAGGGTTCCAGGTCCTTACCATCATCAACATTTACCTTGTTTAAAAGAGAGTTTGTTTTGTATATGAATATGAAGTGTTATTGTGACTTTGATTTGCATTTTCTTAATAGCAATGTCAAGTGTCTTTTCTGTAAAAATTGTTTTGGTCATTTTTTTTGTCATTTTGTTGGATTTATATTTTCTAGATACAAATCTTACATGGAATCTATGTTTTCAAACACTTTCTTTCTTTTCTGTTTTTAAAATGTTCCCATTTATTTCGTGTGTGCTACTTATATGTGCATGGGTATGTGCATGCAATGGCTCACCTGTGAAAGTCAGGGGTCTACTTACAGAAGTAGATTCTCTTTTCCTCCTTGTGTGTCCCTGGGACAGCTTGCTGGCCCTTTTGTGGGGGAGTTTTGTTGTTGTTTTGTTTTATTTTACTTTGTTTTTCCTTAATGGTGTCATTTAAGACGCAAATTTAGGTTAGGAATTAAGTACCCATCACCACATAAATAAATAACCAAATGTTTTTAACTTTAATGAAGTCTGGTATATTTTTTGATTTTTCATTGTAGAGGTCCTTGGTTAGGTTTATTCCTAGATATTTTATGTTCTTTGAGGCTCTTGTGAGTAGGGCGTACCCATGATCTCTTTCTCAGCATGTTTGTTTGTGGGCTATAGTTTTTTTATCTCAGAAAACCAACTCTTAGATTCAGTGATTCTTTGTATTATTTTTTTTCAGTGATTCTTTGTATTATTTTTTTTCTATTTCATGATTTTCTACTCAGATTTTTTATTATTTCTTGCCATATACTAGATTTGAATTTGTTTTGTTCTCATTTATACAAATTCTTGAGCTGCACATCATTAGTCATTAATTAATTTGTGCTCTGTCTAACTTTTAATGTAGGTGCTTGTAGCTATAAATCTTCTTTATAGGACTGCTTTTAATGAGACCCAGAGGTTTTAATAGTTTGTGTTTTCATTTTCATTTAGTTCCAGGGATTTTAAAATGTCTTTCTGACTTCTTCTTTGACCCAGGTGTCATTCAGTTGTTTCATCTCCATGAGTTAGTGTGTTTAGGAGAGATTTGTTTACTGCCAGTGAGGTTTATCGCATGAAAGTCAGATATGATACATGGAATTCTTTCAGGTTTTTTAATTTGTTAAGATTTGTTTTGTGTTCCAGGATGGTCTATTCTAGAGAACCTTCCATGTGCTGCGGAATAGAATATATATTCTTTAGTATTTGGTAGTATATTCTGTAGTTATCTGTTAAGTCCATTTGATGTATGATGTTATTTAATTCTGATAATTATTTTTTCACCAGATGACCTGTCTATTGGAGAAAGTGTGGCATTAAACTCACCTAATATTAATAGGTTGATATTAATCTGTGTAATACACTTTTTATGAGTTGAGTGCCCCAGAGTTTGGTGCAGTTATGTTGAGGATTGTAATGTCTTCTTGGTTAATTGTTCCCTTTAGAATGAAGTATCCTTTATCTCTTCTGATTAGTTTTAAAGTCTGTCTTGTCATGTATTAGGATAGTAATGCCTGCTTGTTTCCTGGTCCCACTGCTTGGAATTCTTCTTTCCATCCTTTTATTTTAAAGTGGTACTTATCTTTAAAGCCAAGGTAAGTTTCTTGTAGACAGCCAAGGATAGATTTTTGTGTCTGTTTACTGGAGAGTTGAGGCTATTGATATTTCAAGTTGTTATTGAAAGGTGTGTATTGATTGCAGTAATTTCATTTATTTATTTATTTATTTAATTTGGCTGTTTGTATTGTTAGTTGTACCTTGTGATTTGGGAATTATAGCTTCGTTTGTTTCCTTTCTTTGGTCTCTTTCTTTCTATGCTTACTCCTTTCTTCAGGCCTAAGCATTGCTTCCAGTATTCTCTTTAGGGCTGGTTTGTTGAACACAAATTCTTTTTGCCTATTTGTATCATGAAAAGGTTTTCTTTCTCTTTCAACTATAGCTCACAGTTTTGCTGGTTTCCACTGAAAAATAATCTATTATTATTTATATGTGGCTTGTGTTTTTTCTCTCGTTGCTTTCTATACTTTTTCTTTATGTTTTGATCCATTCCATTTGTAAGGCCTTCTAACTTTTCTAATTGGGTTACCAAGTTTTCCAATTCCAACTTCATTCCAGTTTGAATTCTCTTTAATATTTCCCTTAATTGAACCTTAGTTTTCCAACCCTGTATATTATCTTGGTTCATTCAGCCTTATTTGTATTTTTCTTGTGCAACACTCAGGCATTTATTCTCTTTAAGTTTATTTTCTTCAGGTTCATTGAGTTATTTCATTGTATCTTCTTTTATTTTGTTTTGTTTTTGTCGTGTGTTGTCCCCCCCCACCCCCACCCCCACCCCACCCTACACACACAGAGTTTCTCTGTGTAATAGCTCTGGCTGTTCTGGATCTCGCTCTGTAGACCAGGCTGGCCTAGAACTCACAGAGATCCGCCTGCCTCTGCCTCCAAAGTGCTAGGATTAAAGATGTGTGCCACCACACCTGGCCTATGATTGTTCTTTTAAGTTTTGGGTCCTGAGCTTCATCTAGGTAATTCTCATTAGACATTATAGGACTAATCTATAGGACTGCTATATTTTTGGCAGGGACTGATAGACTTTTTCTTGGGTTTTCATTTTGCTTTCATTTTTATGAATTTTCAGAACTTTACAGAATTTTCATTTATTCTGATGTGGATACAGCATAGGATGTGCAGGTCAGGCTAGGCCTGAAGTTTGGATATGGCGAGAATGGGATGAAGTCAGGTGGATACAGGGGATTAGACTGACATATAGGAGGCTGGAGACTGGGGACATTGTGGTAGGGGCTCATCAGACTAGGCATCAGATGTAGGATCTAGACTAGATCTGAGGATTTGGAAGGGTGCTGACGAAGTAGGGTCTGCCAGGGCACATTGGGTTGGTCTGGGCTTGGAGGTTGAGTGTGGCTCAGGTGGGGTGAAGTCAGGTGCACAGAGGTTTTGGGTCCCCCCCCCCTTTTAATTGTGATAAAATACACATAACAAAACTCACCATTTTAACCATATTTTATATATGCATTTCAGTTGTATTGAGTATATATAGCCTATCGAACTAGGATTTTTTCATACCCATTAAACAATTCTTCATACCCATTCTCTCAAGCCTCTAGTAACCACCATTCTACTTCTTGTTTCTGAGTTTAATGTATCATATAAGTATTCATACGTACTTGTCTATTTCTGACTGCCTTAGTTCAGATAAATATCTTCATAGTTGACCCATTTTGTAGCTGTGTCAGAATCTCCATTCTTTTCAAAGATGAACCATATGCCCTTGCTTCATATACTACATTTTGTTTGGTCATTTCTCTGAAGGTAGGCATGTGGCTTGTTTCTCACTTTTGACTATTATGAATAAAGCTGCATGATGGAGGGTATATAGAATTTTGAGACTGCAGTTTTTTTGTTTTGTTTTGTTTTGTTTTGTTTTTCAGATCTGTACCCAGAAGTAAAGTTGCTGGGTCATAACAATCACAATGGTTGTTTTTAGTTCAAATAATGGCCTTGTCTTAGTTAGGGTTTCTATTGCTGTGAAGAGACACCATGACCACAACAACTCTCATAAACAAAAACATTTAATTGAGGTGGTGGCTTACAGTTCAGAGGTGTAGTCCATTATCATCTTGGGAAACAGCGGCATGCAGGAAGACATGGTGCTGGAGAAGTAGCTGAGAATTCTACTTCTTGGTCTGAAGGCAAAGTGGTCTATTTCATTGGGTGTAACACAAATTGCTAAACAGTCTTATTAATAAAAAATCCAGAGCCAGATGATGTGCTAAAAGCTGAAGGGTCAGAGAAATAGAGCAGCAAGCCACTAACTAGTTCTTGTTCTTGTCCTTGTCCTTGTCCTCCTCCCCCTCCTTTTTTTTTTTTTTTTTGGAGACAGGGTTCTCTGTGTAGTTTTGGTGCCTGTCCTGGATCTCACTTTGTAGACCAGGCTGACCTCAAACTCACAGTTCTGCCTGGCTCTGCCTCCCAAGTGCTGGGGTTGAAGGCATGTGCCATCACCCAGCAATCCACTAGTTCTTACCCATACAGAATCCTCCACCCAAAGAGAGCGAGCTCATCTCTCTGCCCAGCTCTATCAGTTCCTGTCTGTCTGTACAGACTCCAGACCTTTATGGCTATTTAGTGGCTAGCTCCTCCTTCTGATTTTCAGACAAGCTTTATTTGTTAGAGCACAAATAAAATATCACCATATTGAGACCCTGTCTCGAAGAAGAAAAAGAATCAAAAAGAAAAAAAAAGTTGTGTATGTAAACATATTTGGTGTGTTTCAACCCATATCGAGTTACTTTTCTCAATGATGCCCAAAATTATCCTGTGATTTGGCCAGTGGGAGCCTCATTCTGGGTTCCTAAGTCCGTTTCTCAGGACCATAATAACTTCAGCAACTTCCTTGCTGTCAAAAACATTGCTAAGCCAGGCTTTGTATTTTATGCTCCAGATTTAGGAACAGTAACTTTTCCAATAATTCTTGGTTCTGTTTATTGAGAAATTATTTTAGATGCTACTCTCTGAGTGCTTGGGTGGGGTATTGTTATTGTTGATATGTTTCTCTCAATTGTCAGAGATAGGAAAATACACTTATGTAATATGAATTGAGCAATGGTATTTTTTACTTAACTTTCTTTACCCTTTTCTCCTTGTTTAACAAGAATACATGTCACAGTTTCAAAATGACAGTGCTGACATCACATACACAGAACGGTTATGAAGAGTTCTTGGTTTCCCACAGTTCTCTTTGAACTTGGATGTAACTACAAAACATAGTCAGTTACTGTCTTAAAATTGCTCCAAATAACTGGTTATGTCATCAGCTAGATACAGGCATGTTGATTTGTTATAGGATATCGTCCTATATTTTTATATCTTATATCTATAAACATATTTATATTTTAAATCTATAAACATAGAAAGGTAGGGGCTGGAGGGATGGCTCAGTGGTTAAGAGCACTGCCTGCTCTTCCAGAGGACCCAGATTCAATTCCTAGCACCCGCATGGCAGTTTACATTTGCCTATAATTCCAGTTCCCGGGGATCCAACACCCTCACACAGACACAACAACAATGCACAGGAGGGAAAAAAGTAAATAAGTCATTCAAAATGAAGAAGAAAGTTGTATTTGATGGAGTCTGATCTCTGTCCCTCTCCTTCTCCCTTTTCCCTCCATCCTTTCATGAAAACATTTTTTTTTTTCAATAATTGAGTAAAACTGAAATTTATTATATGCCACAGTCGTCCTACGGACCTCCATGCTATATATATATAGCCTCTATGGTTCTATGGGTTGTGGTCTGATTGTTCATTTTATATCTAGAATCCACCAATGAGTGAGTACATACCATAACTGTCTTTCTGGGTTTGGGTTACCTCACTCAGGATGATATTTTCTAGTTCCATCCATTTGCCTGCAAATTTCATGCTTTCATTGTTTTTCTCTGCTGAGTAGTACTCCATTGTGTATATGTACCACATTTTTTTCATCCATTCTTCCGTTGATGGGCATCTAGGTTGTTTCCAGGTTCTGGCTATTACAAATAGTGCTGCTATGAACATAGCTGAGCATGTATCTTTATGGTATGTATCAGCATTCTTTGGGTATATGCCCAAGAGTGGGATGGCTAGGTCTTGAGGTAGTTTGATTCCTAATTTTCTGAGAAACCGCCATACTGATTTCCATAGTGGTTGTACAAGTTTACATTCCCACCAACAGTGGAGGAGTGTTCCCTTTGCTCCACATCCTCTCCAACATTGGTTGTCATTGGTGTTTTTGATCTTAGCCATTCTAACAGGTGTAAGGTGGTATCTCAGAGTCGTTTTGATTTGCATTTCTCTGATGATTAAGGATGTTGAGCATTTCTTTAAATGTCTTTCAGCCATTTGTAGTTCTTGTTTTGTGAATTCTCTGTTTAGCTCTTTAGCCCATTTTTTAATTGGACTGTTCAGTGCTTTGATGTCTAGTTTCTTGAGTTCTTTATATATTGTGGAGATCAATCCTCTGTCAGATGTGGGGTTGGTGAAGATCTTTTCCCAATCTGTTGGCTGTCTTTTTGTCTTATTGACTGTGTCTTTTGCCCTGCAAAAGCTTCTCAGTTTTGAGAGGTCCCATTTATTAATGGTTGTGCTCAGGGTCTGTGCTGTCGGTGTTTTATTTAGGAAATGGTCTCCAGTGCCAATGCGTTCAAGAGTGTTTCCTATCTTCTTTTCTATTAAGTTTAGTGTAACTGGATTTATGTTTAGGTCTTTGATCCACTTGGACTTGAGTTTTGTGCATGGTGACAGATATGGATCTATTTGTAATCTTTTACATATTGACATCCAGTTATGCCAGCACCATTTGTTGAAGATACTTTCTTTGTTCCATTGTATAGTTTTGGCTCCTTTGTCAAAAACCAGGTGTTCATATGTGCATGGATTAATGTCAGGGTCTTCAATTCGATTCCATTGGTCCGTATGTCGGTTTTTATACCAGTACCAAGCTGTTTTTATTACTATAGCTCTATAGTAGAGTTTGAGGTCCGGGATGGTGATGCCTCCAAGGGTTGCTTTATCGTATAGGATTCTTTTAGCTATCCTGGGTCTTTTGTTTTTCCATATAAAGTTGAGTATTTTTCTTTCCAAGTCTGTGAAGAATTGTGTTGGGATTTTGATGGGGATTGCATTGAATCTGTAGATTGCTTTTGGTAAGATTGCCATTTTTACTATGTTAATCCTACCTATCCATGAGCATGGGAGATCCTTTCATTTTCTGATATCTTCTTCAATTTCTTTCTTTAGAGATTTAAAGTTCTTATCAAACAGGTCTTTCACTTGTTTAGTTAGTGTTATCCCAAGGTATTTTATATTATTTGTGGCTATTGTAAAGGGTGATGTTTCTCTGACTTCTTTCTCAGCCCTTTTATCATTTGTGTATAGGAGGGCTACTGATTTTTTTGAGTTGATCTTGTATCCTGCCACTTTACTGAAGGAGTTTATCAGCTGTAGAAGTTCCCTGGTAGAGTTTTTGGGGTCACTTATGTATACTATCATATCATCTGCAAATAGTGAAAGTTTGACTTCTTCCTTGCCAATTTGTATCCCTTTGATCTCCTTTTGTTGTCTTATTGCTCTAGCTAGAACTTCTAGTACTATATTGAATAAATATGGGGAGAGTGGACAGCCTTGTCTTGTTCCTGAATTTAGTGGTATTGCTTTGAGTTTCTCTCCATTTAATTTGATGTTTGCTGTTGGCTTGCTATAAATTGCTTTTATTATGTTTAGAAATGTTCCTTGTATTCCTATTCTTTCTAAGACCTTTATCATGAAGGGGTGTTGGATTTTGTCAAAGGCTTTTTCAGCATCTAGGGAGATGATCATGTGGTTTTTTTCTTTCAGTTTGTTTATATGGTGTATTACATTGACTGATTTCCGTATGTTGAACCATCCTTGCATCCCTGGGATGAATCCTACTTGGTCGTGATGGATGATTGTTTTGATGTATTCTTGGATTCGGTTTGCCAATATTTTGTTGAGTATTTTTGCATCAATGTTCATGAGGGAGATTGGTCTGTAGTTCTCTTTCTTTGTTGCATCTTTGTGTGGTTTGGGTATCAGGGTAATTGTAGCCTCATAAAAAGAGTTTGGTAGTGTTCCTTCTGTTTCTATTGTGTGGAACACTTTGAAGAGGATTGGTATTAGTTCTTCTTTGAAAGTCAGGTAGAATTCTGCACTGAAACCATCTGGTCCTGGGCTTTTTTTAGTTGGGAGACTTTTGATGACTGTTTCTATTTCTTTAGGGGTTATTGGTCTATTTAAATGGTTTATCTGGTCTTGATTTAATTTTGGTATTTGGTATTTATCCAGAAAATTGTCCATTTCTTCCTGGTTTTCCATTTTTGTGGAGTACAGGTTTTTGAAGTATGATCTGATGATTCTCTGGATTTCCTCATTGTCTGTTGTTATGTCTCCCTTTTCATTTCTGATTTTGTGAATTTGGGTGTTCTCTCTTTGCCTTTTGGTTAATTTGGCTAGTGGTTTGTCTATCTTGTTGATTTTTTCAAAGAACCAACTCTTTGTTTCATTGATTTTTTGTATTCTCTTGTTTTCTATTTCGTTGATTTCAGCCCTCAATTTGATTATTTCCTGGCGTCTATTTCTCCTGGGTGAGTTTGTTTCTTTTTGTTCTAGAGCTTTCAGTTGTGCTGTTAATTCATTGGTATGGGATTGCTCCATCTTCTTTATGTGTGCATTTAGAGCTATGAATTTTCCTCTTAGCACTGCTTTCATAGTGTCCCATAAGTTTGGGTATGTTGTACTTTCATTTTCATTGAATTCTAGGAACTCTTTAATTTCTGTCTTTATTTCTTCCTTGACCCATTGATGTTTCAGGTGGGTATTATTCAGTTTCCATGAGTTTGTGGGTTTTCTATAATTTTTGTTGTTATTGAGTTCTAACTTTAAGGCTTGGTGGTCTGATAAAATACAGGAGGTTATTCCAATTTTTTTGTATCTGTTGAGATTTGTTTTGTGTCCAAGCATGTGGTCAATTTTTGAGAAGGTCCCATGGGGTGCTGAGAAGAAGGTATATTCTTTTGTGTTAGGATGGAATATTCTGTATATATCTATTAGGTCCATTTGAGTCATAACATCTGTTAGGTCCTTTATTTCTTTGTTAAGTTTCAGTCTGGTAGATCTATCTTTTGGTGAGAGTGGTGTGTTAAAATCTCCCACTACTAATGTGTGGGGTTTGATGTGCGTTTTAAACTTTAGTAGTGTTTCTTTTATGAATGTGGGTGCTTTTGTATTTGGAGCATAAATGTTTAGAATCGAGACTTCATCTTGGTGGATTTTTCCTGTGATGAATATGTAATGTCCATCCTGGTCTCTTTTGATTGATTTTAGTTTGAAGTCTATTTTATTAGATATTAGGATAGCTACACCAGCTTGTTTCTTAGGTCCATTTGCTTGGAAAACCTTTTCCCAGCCCTTTACTCGGAGGTAGTGTCTGTCTTTGGAGTTAAGGTGTGTTTCTTGTATGCAGCATATGGATGGGTCCTGTTTTCTAATCCATTCTGTTAGTCTGTGTCTTTTTATAGGTGAGTTGAGACCATTGATATTGATGGATATTAATGACCAGTGATTGTTAATTCCTGTTATTTTTTTGGTTGTGTTGTGTTGTCCTTCTGTGGTGTATGTTGGTGTAGGATTATCTATTGCTTGATTTTTCATGGATGTGTTTAGCTTCTTTGGGTTGAATTTTCCCTTCTAGTGCTTTCTGTAGGGCTGGGTTTGTGGACAGGTATTGATTAAATCTGGTTTTATCCTGGAATATTTTGTTTACTCCGCCTATGGTGATTAAGAGTTTTGCTGGGTATAATAGTCTGGGTTGGCATCCATGGTCTCTTAGTGTCTGCATGAGGTTTGTCCATGATCTTCTATCTTTCATAGTCTCTATTGAGTAGTCTGGTGTTATTCTGATGGGTTTGCCTTTATATGTTACTTGGTCCTTTTCCTTTGCAGCTCTTAATATTTTTTCTTTATTCTGTGTGTTTAGTGTTTTGATTATTATGTGGCGAGGGGACTTTTTTTTTGGATCCAGCCTATTCGGTGTTCTGTAAGCTTCTTGTATCTTCATAGGTATTTCTTTCTTTAGGTTAGGAAAGTTTTCTTCTATGATTTTGTTGAATATATTTTCTGTGCCTTTGAGTTGGTATTCTTCTCCTTCTTCTATCCCTATTATTCTTAGGTTTGGTCTTTTCATGGTGTCCCAAATTTCCTGGACGTTTTGTGTTAGGACTTTTTTGTCTTTATTGTTTTCTTTGACTGACGAATCTATTTTCTCTATCGTGTCTTCAGTGTCAGAGATTCTCTGTTCCATCTCTTGCAATCGGTTGGTTATGCTTGTTTCTGTAGTTCCTGTTCGTTTTGTCAGAATTTCTATTTCCAGCATTCCCTCAGCATGTGTTTTCTTTATTGTCTCAAATTCATTTTTCAGATCTTGGAATGTTTCTTTCATCTGTTTAATTGCTTTTTCTTGGCTTTCTTTGATTTCTTCCCATTTTTTGTTCGTTTTTTCTTCCATTTCTTTAAGGGAGTTTTTTATTTCCTCTTTAATGGAGTTTTTCATTTCCTCTTTAAGGAAAGTTTTTATTTCCTCTTTAAGGGAGTTTTTTATTTCCTCTTTAAGGAAAGTTTTTATTTCCTCTTTAAGGTAGTTTTTCAATTCCTCTTTAAGGAAAGTTTTTATTTCCTCATTGAGGGAATGTTTTATTTCTTCTTTAAGGGCCTCTATCATCTTCTTAATGTCATTTTTAGGGTTGATTTCTTCTGTTTCTTCTGTCATGGTATGTTTAGGTCTTGCAGGTGTAGAATCACTAGGTTCTGATGTTGCCATATATGTCTTTATGTTGTTGCCTGTATTTTTGCACTGGCGCCTACTCATCTCTTCCTCTGTGAGGTGCAGGTGGTGTCTGTGTCTGAGAGTGCCTCTCTTGTTCTAATTTTTAGTCTTGGTTTAGTAGGGGTTCTTGGTTAAATTGGTGCTTTTGGGCTATTTCTTCAGGGGCAGCTGATTTCGATCGGTGAATTATATACTTATAATTCTGGTGATCTGGTTTGGTGTCTGGGTAGCGCCTTCTTCTGTGTTCTCAGGTCACTTTTTGTTCATTTGTCAACTCCTCAGCTGATCTTGTTTCTTCAGACTTTAAACTGTAGGCATCTGAATCCTCTCCCAGATGGGTTTCAGCTGAGCAGGGTAGTCTCACCAACACCTCCAAGTTGTTGGGTTTCACAGGATCAGCAGCTGGGCCCTGGGTTGTCCTCAGACGGAGTGTTCAGATTCGTTCTGGTTCTGACCCACGGAGATAGCTTCTTCCCCAGATGTTGGGGTTAGGGGCGTCCCTGTTCCAAGCTGTGTCTGCTTGTCTCCGTCCCTGGGCCTGTTTACCTCTGCAGTCCGCCGCCGGGCCTGTATGTCCCTGTCAGCTGCCGCTGGGTCTGTCTGCCTCTGGGGGCCGCCACCGGGCCTGAATGTCCCCGTCGGCCGCTGCACGTCTACCTCAGCGGGCTGCCGCTGGGCCCGTCTTCCTCCACAGGCCGCCGCCACAGGCCTACCTGCATCTGCTTGTCTTCGCCGCCGGGCCTGTCTACCTCTGTGGGCCGCCGCTGGGCCTGAATGTCTCTGCCGGCTGCCGCCGGGCCTGAATATCTCTGTCGGCTGCCGCCGCTGGGCCCGTCTACCTCAGCGGGCTGCTGCTGGGCCCGTCTACCTCCGCGGGCCGCCGCCGCAGGCCTACCTGCGTCTGCTTGTCTCTGCCGCCGGGCCTGTCTACCTCTGTGGGCCGCCGCTGGGACTCTCATGAAAACATTTTAAAGATTCATCATATTCTTCCTTTTAAAAAAAAGCTAACCTAGCCTGGTGCACACCTTTAATCTCAGCACTCGGGATGCAGAGCCAGGTAGATCTCTGAGTTCAAGGCCAGTCTGGTCTACAGAGTGAGATCTAGGACAAGCACCAAACTACACATAGATACCCTGATCTTTTTTGTGTTTGTTTCTTTGTTTGTTTTTCAAGACAGTTTCTCTGTATAACAGCTCTGGCTGTCCTGGAACTTGCTTTGTAAACTAGGCTGGCCTCGAACTCACAGAGATCGCCTGCCTTCTCCTTTTTTAATAAATGTTGTACATTTTATCCCTCGCATGTTAATTTTTTTTTTCCAAGACAGGGTTTTGCTGTGTAGCTTTGCACCTTTCCTGGAACTCACTCTGTAGCCCAGGCTGGCCTCAAACTCACAGAGATCTACCTGGCTCTGCCTCCCGAGTGCTGGTATTAACGGCGGGCACCACCACTGCCCAGCGCATGTTAATTTTTTTATGTGGCACACAGAGAGAGACAAAGAATAAATGTGCAAGTATGTATGGAGGCCAGAGAAGGCTATTAGATGTTTTTCTTTGTCACTCTTCACTTGATTCTCATGAGTAAGGGTCTCACTGTACCTGGAGCTCATCTGGCAGCCAGCAAATCGTAATGTTCTGCCCTGACACCCCCATAAGTGCCCATCCTTTCAAGTGGGTGTTGGAGACAGGAATCCAAGTGCTCATACTTGTTCATATATTCTTACCTTCTGGGCTATCTCCCCAGTCCCTCCTTGCCTTTTGTTTTGCTTTTTTATTTTGCCTTGTCTTCTTGAAATGGGCTGGTCTGGTATTCATTATGTAGCCCATGCTGGCCTTGAATTTATGGAACTCTTGCTTCAGTCTCCCAGTGTTTAGTGTATGTGTAAGCCACTTTGCCTGAATTACCTTGCTTGTCTTCACTTAATAAAATATCCTGACACATTGCGTGGTGCACATGCCTTTAATCCCAACACTGAGGAACTCAGGGACAGGAGGATCTCTGTGAGTTTAAGGTCAGCCTTTTTTTCAATGTTCAAATACATCCATGTTGCCTACCATATTAATACAAGCTACAAAGAAATCCTACAGGATAATACAATATTAATTGATCATTAAAGTATGTGATATCATCCAGCACCCATTCATGCCAAAACTTCTTGGAAAAACAGGATCAGAAAGGAACTTCCTCAACTTGATAAGAAACATCTGTCTATTTGTCTATCTATTCATCTATCTATAAACCTTTCAACAAATAATACCACCCTTAGAGACCAAGTGTTTCCCCTAAAAGCCTCTGTTACCAATCCCACTCAACAAAGTGTTGGAAAACCAGTGAAACTTGCTGGGATGAATTTCTAGGTTATTCCTTCTGCATAATAGCAGAGACAAAAGCCAGGAGAGAGGAATATAGAATAAAGGAATGGAAATAGTTCTTTCACAGGTCACAAGGACTGGTTAAATGGGATTATAGATTCAGATACACCTTTCTTCTTGTCATTTATACCTCTGCGAGAGGGAAAATCAATCTTCTCCAATAGAGTAACATTGGATATATCAACCACTTGAGGGCAGGCCTCATGTTCAGGAGTAGTTGACCAATAATATATAATAGACTCACAGTTTGTGTGTATGTATGTGTGTGCTTTTATTACAGTTTGGTGTTTTGTTTTGTTTTAAAAAAAAAATCATTTTGCAACCCTACCTTAGTTTCAAAAGGTTATTTTGACCACCCATGACTACCTTGTTGTGACTACCTGCTGCTGTGACTCCCTTGTCATGCCCACCTTGCACCATGTCTTTGTTTCAGGAAGTTGTTAGGAGTCACTTGTTATGCTTATGCTCTGCTCCTGCAACCCTGACCATGTGGTAGAATATTATTTTAAGGTGTGTTCCCTTTGTTTATGCTCTGGAACATTTGTTTAATGATGCAAAGACCTATTACATTTGTTTGATTGACTAAAACTAGCTGACAGGAAGTACAGGTGGAGAAGGGCTTTTAAGTGAGGGCTGGGAGAAGGATGCCTGGCTTTTTAGGAGATGTCTGAAAGGAGAAATTAGCTACTTGCTATTCAGCTTCTCTGAGCGAGCAGAATTCCACCTCATCCTCTGAATCTTGAGTTTTTTAGATGGACAGAAATTTAGATAAATTCGTTTGTAGCTTTGAAAGAACCAGTGCCTAGGGGACTAGAATCCCTTCAGGCTGTGGCCCTTGCTGCCGATCACTGCGGGTAGAGGCCGAGCTGCAGTTGCTGATTAGGACAGCCATTGTTTTATGTATGTATGTGTTTGTTTGTTTGTTTGTTTGTTTGTTTGTTTGTTTGTTTACTATCAGCTTGATACAGTATAAATTCTTATCTTAATAGTGAAATGTTTCACTGAGGCTTGCCCAGTAATTGAGTAAAACCAAACTTATTCTAAGCCACAGTCATCCTAGGGTCCCCCCTGCTATATAGCCTCTCTGGTTCTGTGAGTTGCAGGCTGATTGTTCTTTGCTTTATATCTAGAATCCACTTATGAGTGAGTACATGCCATGTGTTGTCCTCCTGGATTTGGGTTACCTCACTCAGGATGATATTTTCTATTTCCATCCATTTGCCTGCAAATTTCATGCTGTCATTGTTTTTTACTGCTGAGTAGTACTCCATTGTGTATATGTACCACATTTTCTTAATCCATTCTTCAGTTGAAGGGCATCTAGGTTGTTTCTAGGTTCTGACTATTACAAGTAGTGCTTCTATGAAGAGTTGAGCATGTATCTTTGTGGTATGACTGAGCATTCCTTGAGTATATGTCCAAGAGTGGGATGGCTGGGTCTTGAGGTAGATTGATTCCCAATTTTCTGAGAAACCGCCATACTGATTTCCACAGTGGTTGTACAAGTTGCATTCCCACCAACAGTGGAGGAGTGTTCCCTTTGCTCCACATCCTCTCCAACATTGACTGTCATTGGTGTTTTTGATCGTAGCCATTCTGACAGGTGTAAGGTGGTATCTTAGAGTCATTTTGATTTGCATTTCTCTGATGGCCAAGGATGTTGAGCATTTCGTTAAATGTCTTTCAGCCATTTGTGATTCTTCTTTTGTGAATTCTGTTTAGCTTTTTAGCCCATTTTTCAATTGGATTGTTCAGTATTTTGATGTCTAATTTCTTGAGTTCTTTATATACATTGGAGATCAGTCCTCTATTAGATGTGGGGTTGGTGAAGATCTTTTCCCATTCTGTTG
The DNA here is from genome assembly GCF_049852395.1 of Peromyscus maniculatus bairdii. Classification (NCBI taxonomy): domain Eukaryota; kingdom Metazoa; phylum Chordata; class Mammalia; order Rodentia; family Cricetidae; genus Peromyscus; species Peromyscus maniculatus. Next base: position 29,504,892 of record NC_134862.1, on the reverse strand, counting down.
GCTGTCTTTTTGTCTTATTGACTGTGTCTTTTGCCCTACAACAGCTTCTCAGTTTCAAGAGGTCCCATTTATTAATTGTTGTGCTCAGTGTCTGTGCTGTTGGTGTTATATTTAGGAAGTGATCTCCTGTGCCAATGCATTCAAGAATACTTCCTACTTTCTCTTCTATTAAGTTTAGTGTAACTGGATTTATGTTGAGGTCTTTGATCTATTTGGACTTGAGTTTTGTGCATGGTGACAGATATGGATTTATTTGTAATCTTTTACATATTGACATCCAGTTATGTCAGCACCATTTGTTGAAGAGACTTTCTTTTTTCCATTGTATAGTTTTGGCTTCTTTGTCAACAATCAAGTGTTCATATGTGCGTGGATTAATGTCAGGGTCTTCAATTCGATTCCATTGATCCGTATGTCGGTTTTTATGCCAGTACCAAGCTGTTTTTATTACTATAGCTCTATAGTACGGCTTGAGGTCAGGGATGGTGATGCCTCCAGAGGTTGCTTTATTATATGGGATTCTTTTAGCTATCCTGGATCTTTTGTTTTTCCATGTGAAGTTGAGTATTTTTCTTTCCAAGTCTGTGAAGAATTGTGTTGGGATTTTAATGGGGATTTGCATTGAATCTGTAGATTATCAGCCTTTTTTATACAGCAAGTTGATGGCAACTTAAATGTCCTAGATTTTTTTATTTTAAAAGAGTGAGTATTTTAAGTTACTTTTCAAGTTTATTTTTTGAATTAGATTTTCTAGAAGTGAGATTGCTTGATCCAAAGGTAAAATAATACCATTTGATTAGATGCTTTCAAATTTCTGTTTACAGTTTCAGTGTTTTCACATTCCTACCAGCAGTGTCTTGAGGTTTCCCAACAGAGTATATTATCACTTTTTGCCCATCTGTTGGTAAAAATTGTATCTCTGTGCTTTTTTACTTTTCCTTCTTTTTCTTTCTTTCTTTCTCTCGCTTTCTTTCTTTCTTTCTTTCTTTCTTTCTTTCTTTCTTTCTTTCTTTCTTTCTTCTCTCTCTCTCTCTCTCTTTCTTTCTTTCTAATAAACAAGTGAGATACTAGTTTTTGGTTTTCTGAATTTCATAATGATTCTGCTTTTCTATTTATGTTTTTCAGAGTCAGTACAGATTTGTCTGTGAAGCTATTTTGAAAGTCTATGAAGAAGGCTTTGTTAAACCCTTAACAACATCAAATAAATAAGAAAACAAAACGGTTGGGATAAGTATTGGGAAACTGATTTTTGTTACATTCATTTTGCCATTATACTGCTTGCAGGAAATGGCATCTCACACAAAAAAGTGAAGAACTCAAACAAACTTTGAAAACTTCAGCACTATTGCACTTTATGTTTAAAAAAGTCACTCAAAACCTATAACTCACTATTTTGACTGTTTTGTGCTTTGCTCTGAACACATAGTGGAGACTGACTATGTTCAGGGTAACTTATGGAATTCGAGGCGGTGCCATGCGTCCCCTCTGTAGAATTGCCCCAGACAAGGCTCAGAATTCTCATCTCTGTTACACACCTGTACCTTGAAAGCAAAAAGGAGTAAACATCAGGAATCTGCTCTGGTCTTTCCAGTGGTTCATGTACTTACTCTCCTGATTACCGGATTTTAGTTTCAACCGTTAGCAATACCATTCTCAACATAGCCAGTACACTGCCTGTGGATGCAGCACAGCTTCCTGACATCCCAGTAGGGACCTGCTGTTGAGAAGAAAAGGGGAACGGGCTGTTCCCAGGAAATGCTGCACATGCCCATTACCAGCATCTTAGAGAACTATAACTATGAATCTATGGATTTTCTTGGATTTAATAATGTAACTTATATTTATCATAAGGTTGGCTTATTCCAAATCATGTGATTTCACATTCTTGATGTAAAGGAATGCATGTATCGTGTCTTAACCCCTTAAGTGCCTTGAGATTTTATTGTCTAATGAAAAGGCACTCATTTGACCCCATAGGAGGTATGTATACTGTACATTCTCATAGTTTTATGAATTTTTAATAAGTTCACAGTGTAAAAAAACAGCTTCTTATGTTGAGAGTTATACAAAGAAGGGTAAGGAAATTCTGTTCTTACTCAGTGCTTGCTTGTACTTTGCCATAAAAGCCAGGATATCTGTGTTCTGCTGAGAGTGCATTCTGCTGCTATGGAATTGTTCACAATCTGTACATTCCTTTACTGAGGAACAGGGGTTAAAGTTCTGCAGCCTACTGAAAAAGAGGGGTTATTCTTCAAATTGCACATTTACTTTATTCCCTAACTTAAAAAGTGATGTAACATGTACATTAGAGATCAACATATTAACACTCTGAGCTCCAGTTACCAAGTTCAGTGGTTGGGTTTCCTCCTGTCGGAAGCTGAAGTGCTGCCCTCCAGCACTCGTTCCCTTCATGTCAGGCTGCTGTTCACACTGCTCTTTCTTTTCAGTTTTGTTTTTTGTTGGTTTTCTGTTTTGGTTTAGTTTTTGTTTTTTGGGTTTTTTTTTTTTTTTTTTTCAAGACGAGGTTTCTCTGTGTCACAGCCCTGGCTGTCCTAGAACTCACTCTGTAGCCCAGGCTGGCCTTGAACTTACAGAGATCTGCCTGCCTCTGCCTCTTGAGTGCTGGGATTATGTGCTGCCACCGCCTAGCCACAATGGTCTTTTGATTGGAATTCTTCAGACAAGGAATTAAATACTATTGACTTCTTCTAAATGTGACCCCAAAAATAGTAAAATGCAGGTTTTCTTGTCATTTTTTGTATACAGTAATATTAGCTAGTTCATATATGAAAATTATAAGCCTGTTTAGTGAGGCTTTTGATTGTCCATTTTGACTAAAGATTCAATTCCCATTACAGATGTGTGTATTTTCCTTGTTGGCTTCATTTGTTTTTAAATCTATGGAGATAGAGCTTCAAAATTGCTCAATTTAATGTGAGAATTTGCTCACCTACTCAAATGTTGTTTTATATGGATATAGTTAAAATAGGCACATTTGCTAGTGGTTTCAGAATATTTCTGTAGTCTTAATAAAACATAGGTCCCAATGGTAAATAGTTTGGACTGCTATTTAGTTGGGGGAGGAGTGCCATACATTTGAAAATCTTTAGTAAAATCTAAATTATCCATTCACATATTCAGAATAGGTGTGAACAAAGCGGCATATTCAGAATCCATAATAGTAAAATTCAGAAGTTAAGCTCCTAAACATTAATAGCCAGGGTACCAAATAAATTGTCTTTCACAAATATTTTTTGTCTTATTTTTTAAAGAAAGACATAAACATAATCTTTATGTCAAATGGAAGTTCTCCTATTCTGATTTCACATGCAAGACAATCTGAGCTAGTCAGTGAAAGGTAGCTTCACTCAAACATTCCATTGTCTGCCAGAGGCAAATGTAATGGAGGCTATCATTTCAAGTTTAAAGGGGAAATGAAGTTGGAGATCTGTACATTGTAGAGCTACTTTATTTCCTGTACAAATTGTAGTCTAAATTTGAAGTGTCTGTCCTTGCCGTATGGATAGAATATGACAACCAGAGACAGGCAGAGAAAAACTGTGTGGAGGCGAAAGGCAGAGTCATGTTCACTGGCTCTTTCATCTGCCGCTTTGTTCACACCTATGTCGTTAACACTGGTGTTGGCAGTGAGCATTGCTGGCTTTAAATTATTGACAAGTGGAGAATTCCACTTCAACTTCTGAGAACCGCCCTCTGTCAGCATTTTAGTGTAAAAACAGCCCTTAGACCATTTGTTAGGACCTTAAGCTACTATTACCTTTACAAACTGTTAATGTGGATATGCTAACTAAACTTTCCTAGTTCTCTAACATATAACACTGTCCTTTACACCTAAGCATTTAATCAGTTTATTAATCTTAATAGATTTCTAGAAATAATGGTAGTTTTCATACAAGTACTGCTAGACTTCATACATACTGATTTAATATTGTGTTAACAAAAAACAAATTTCTTGAATCAAACTACTTTTCCATTTCAGTAGCCACCCTTAGACCCACACCCTGACAAACTCAAGAAAGAATGCATTTATTCTGACAAGTGAAAAATCAATATTGGTGAATCAGGGGCTTTTGTACATGCTAAAGAGTAAATGTGAATATTTTCACTCTCCGAGTTCAGACAATTTTTCTGTGTTTCTTTCCAGTGTTTTATTGAGCATCTGGTTTTCATTAGCATCGACTAGATACTCTATAGTATCTAGGAGTATTTGGAGTAGACTTTCGTTCACAAAAGGAATAGATTGTGCTTATAATCCATCCATTCAAAAGTGAGCCCAAGAAAAACTTTTGTGTTACCTACTGAGGTAAATAACTGGGAAAGGACAATGATTGATCATTTTGACCTAAGAATAAAAGTAACGTATATGAAAATTGCACTCAGAGGCAGAGACAGGTGGATCTCTGTGAGTTTAAGGCCAGCCTGGTCTACAGCCAAGGCTACACTGAAAAACCCTCTCTCGAAAAATCAACATCAAAAAAAGACCGTTATTTGAAGGTTTTGGGTACTACTGTGCATGCCTTCACAGAAAAACGTCAGTACATTGGTTTGCATGTGTGCTTCATAAAGACGTGTGCACAGACGGAATGAACTTTTGACCATGGGGTTGTTTATATCTCTTGGCAGGTCTGACCAAGTCTAAGTTGTTATCTGAGCAAAAAAATCTCTTGTCTCACTAGAAGTGATACTACAACTTGATATCTATAAGAAGGTGAAAGATGTGTGTCCAGTCTCTATTTCTTTACGATAGGAAGGACCAGAGGCCCAGCAATTAATTTAACAGTATCTGGTCATCTTCCAGTTTTCCAATTCTCAATCTAGTGTCGCTGTATTAGACTAGAACTTCAGTAAATTGTGAATGTGATAAATGCTTATAAATTTTATCTCTTTGTACCTGGGAAGCACGCGCAGTGTCGTCACTTTGAAACTTTGACCCCTTAGAGGTTGAAAGTAGGCTTCAAAAGTGATGCTCATTAGGATGTGGGCCAAGTTTGCTCGTGGTGCCTCCCTACCGGACGGACACGAGCTCTTGTGAAGTAGTTAGCCTGATACACATACAGTAAGCCAACTGAACTGCAAGGAGGAAGGCAGCGTTAAAGCACTTCAAACCTAGAACTGAGATTTAGAACTTAGGTCTACTTACAAAATAATTTATATTCATAATGTGAACATGTGATAAAATTGAAGTGTGGCCTGTTTATCAGGAAAAGAGAAGGAAACACTAATTTATAGCAATATGCTATCTAATGTCTGTTTTGAATAGTCTGATGGTAAAGTTGCCAAAGTAGTTTTGAATTCATGTAAGTTGTTTATACCACAAATGTGGGATATGTTTACAGGCTCTTTGTAGTACTTATTTTGTAGTTCTGATGAATTTGTATTTAAGTCATTTATAATAAATATATGATGATAAATATTTGCTGGAATAAACATCTCAGTAATACTGCAAATCATACCTAAATGATCCCCCAGTCTGCTTTCATGCAAGGTGCTGCATCCACAAAGCAAGTACTCTGTGTCGACATTGCTCACGTCCCACATGTGCACCAGCCATCCACCTGCCATTCCTGGAACAGTCATTGTGGTGCTTCCTCCAAGTCAAACAGCTGCGTTAGTACACTTCAGTGATTGAGTTTACCAGACGTGAAATGACCGCTATGGTGACAGACACTCACTTGTGTCTCAGTGTGATCACAAATTGTAGCAACTTTGTGAAATTCTTAGAGAATTATTATAGACATAAAAAGAAATTTACAGAATCTTAAAACTTTTTTGAGGGCTAATTGCTAAGAGATAATTTCATCAATTTTAAGAATATAGGAAATCAATCCCAAAATTCTATGTTTCAGGTTCTGCTTTTTACCACAATTCTTATTTTTCATGGATTTTGCTTACTCTTAGTAGCAGTTATTATAATAAACTTCTCTATGTTGATATAAACAACAACCCATGTATTCCAGCCCATAATTTCATGCCCTAGGTGAATTTGTTTGGAGTAGATACCATAAGGTTACTTTCTGTTTCCATATATAAATGTGTTGCTGCTTATTTTACATTTTTTCTGCTACGGTATACTGTTGGTTTCTAAAGCCATTGTTTATTTTTTTAGTCCTCCAAAGCTAAATGGGCAGCCATTAGTCATAGCTGTTTGACAGCAATCCATCTGTATTAGCTAGGTATGGTTCAGTACATAAACAAGTAAGCCAGTAGTACTTTTAATTTGCAGAAGGTTGTTAGCAATATTGCAAGTTAAAAACTACACTGTTAAGGAAAAGTTCAAACGTTTAGCTTTCTGGAGCCTTGTAAAATTTCCAGTATAAGAATGAAAAAGAAAGCCTTGTTAAGGTCATAAAAGTTTCAATTAAACATTGTAGAGTTTTCCTATTATTATGTAAATGATATACAGAAAATATTTTTCTATGAACAGAAGGTTAAAACTGTTAACTTTAATTTCATTGTTTAAAAGGGATAAAACGATATTTGTATGTCTTTCATGCTGTAAAGAAAATGAATGTATCTTTCAAATGTTAGAGTTATTACTTGATTCTAAGTATATGTGTTTAAAAAGAGAGAGAAATCTGCAAAAGAGTGAAAAGAGTGTTACAAGTCATTGTGTAAAATGCAATGGTGGAAGAAATGGAGTTTCGTTATAAATGATCACTGTCAAAGCATATATAGTGTATAGTGTACATTCATTTCACATTGCTTTGTTTTGACTTCTGAAATTTTCCTTAAAAATTGTATGTACTATTTTGAGTGTAAAATATTTTAATTCTATACTTGGGTGTGGAAGAATGTCTGTGTGTTAGGCTAAGTGTGCTGTTGCATGTGTCTACCATGGAGGAAAGTTCCCAAGCTTTGTCATTGTCGCAGCCACCAATGGGGGCATCATTGTAAGAATGTGAAGCCAGAATCCCATGCCTAAGAGCCACTGCAGTAATTATGTGCAGAGGCCTCTGACCCTGCTAGTGAGTTTCCCTTTCTATCTTCAGTGATGTGGATAGTAAGACCACTGGGTCCAACGCTCGTGACTTATAACAGTAGTAGCTTGTGTGCTTACAAGTTTATTCAGCTAAGTGAAAACTCTTCACTTTAAACCAGTACTTGTAGGCATGATTAATTAATTTAGTGATTGCCAATCATTAAACTTTATGAAATTGGGAAGTCATTGTTTTAATGCTTTCTAAACCTACATACTAATTTTAACTCATCGTGATGTACCCTGAACAACCAAAAGGTAATCCAAGGTTAGTGTCAGATTTCCTCAACCCCAGTGGTTACAAAGTTTGGCACTCTTAACTCTGGTAACTTAGAAGTCACACTGTTAGTAAAGTCGCTGCCAGCGATCATCAAGGAAGTAGCTTTCTTCAACCTTCGGCCCAAATAGTTGCTGCTTTGTGGTTTCCCTAGATCTACTATATGTCATTACATCCACTATTGTCATAATTGGGCCTATTTCACCTTTGTTTTAATATTTGTTTTCTGCTTATAAGTTGCCATCCTGGGCAAGGATGTTTCAACCTAATTCTGTGATCTCTGGATTCATCTTTCCCACTCTTTCAGTGAATTCGCAAGACACCTCATTCCTGAATCCTGTAGAGTAGGTCAAACTTCAGTGCTAAAATTGATTTCAAATAGCACTTTATTTCATGCTTACTACTGACTTAATTTATACATTAAAATATCTATCCTAGGCGTTTTGTAAATACAGATAAAAATTGATTAGTATTAGAGTTTATTAGATTGGCCCCAAGTTTAAATGCTTTATAATGATCTCTTGATCTTTGATATTTAAGAGGTAACGTATGTGATTTTAGCTCTGCGATTTTTCTGTAATTTGTGTAATACAATAGAGGCTGCCCAGCTGACTGTGTTGCTGGACTCAGTTCTCTCAGCCGAGCTTGGTTTAATAAAATTGTTTCTGCTCTGCATTTTGTGGACATCACATGAATTCTTGGAAATCCGTTTGTTTTCAGTGTAGTACCTAGATATTAAGTGGATCCTGTACCACAAGTACATAGTTGATGTAGAAGACAAAGGGCAGAATTTATGACGCTGTAACAGTTTATATTAAGCTGTTTTTATATTCTGCCAGTACAATATATCTGCTGTAAAAAATAAAAGTTGCCTACCCCAGTGTTCTCCAGCATCAGAACATACCCCTTATGAACTATGTTGTAGTCTTTTCAAATAAGGAAAGCTAGTCCTTGTTTTCTACAGTGTAGGTTTAACTTTAGGACTGATAGTTTATACTTATCAGTACTATTTTCAAACAGTAGTTTTAAAATTATTTCTGTGTAGAGGATATTTTAATTTGGGAACTTTCTTTTCTTGTAATAGGTGCTATATGTAAATATGGAGTGAGAAGTTTGCTTGGTTCAAGGTCTACTTTATTTCCTTACTAAAATGTTTTTCATTTCTGTTTCCATTTCATGTTTTGTACTGAACTAATAGCAGAATGGAATTAGTCCCTTAATGTTGTCGACTACCTTTTCTCCCAGTTGTACAAAACTGTCTCCGTATGCTTGGTCTCGTGATGAAGGGCAGAGAAGCTAAGAATGGGAACCGCAAGTGCACAAGCTGGAGTTTGGCCAGCACTGGGTTATCTGAGATGCTCACTGTATACTTGTCACCGCAGCTCACCGTGTGCTTGTCCTCATTCAAGGAAAGTCAGAATTCCTGACGTCCGTGGTTTTCAGCAGTCTACACATGCCAACAGTGAGCAGGATAAAATGCTGGTTTGCATCGAAACTGTTTTAGTCCTAACATCAGTTTATGTTATGTGAAATATTTTGTTGGGCATATTTCATTTTGATTAAGTAGTTGTTCAGATACAAATGTGAAAAGGAAAAGAAAAACCTCTAGTTGTTAATGTTCAATTGAAAAATAAAGATGTGCTTTAGTAATCTAATGACTTCATTTCAAGATTATTTTATGGGGATTTATTTTTGGACTCTGCTAGCAATGATTTTAGTCATTAATGAGTGATCAGTTAGAAGGGATGGTTGAATGTTCAACATGATGTGTATTTCTAGAATTAGTAGCACACATAGTGGCTCTTGAGGGAGTGGGGAGAATAGAGGTTTAAAGAGAATTAGAAAATTAGAGAGAGAGAGAGAGAGAGAGAGAGAGAGAGAGAGAGAGAGTATTTGGTATATATATGGTGTATGGACATGTACATATGCTGAAACAGCCACATGTGCTCATACTTGTGGAAGCTAGGGGAGGGCATCTGATGTTGTCCTCTGCCAATCTCCACCCTATTCTTTTGAGGCAAGATCTCTCACTAAACCTAGAACTTAATGTTTTTCAGCGAAACTGGCTGGCCAGCAAGCCTGTGATCCCTGTCTCTAGCAACCCCAGCATGAGGTTGCAGGCACACACACCTGTGCTCAGTTTTTACATGGGTTCTGGGAATCCTAACTCAGGTCCTCGTGCTTGAGCAGTAAGCATTCTTTTTTGTTTTTCGAGACAAGGTTTCTCATGTAACTGTCATGGCTGTCCTGTAACTCACTTTTGTAGACCAGTCTGGCCTGGAACTCACAGAGATTTGCCTCCTGAGTACTGGGATTGAAGGCATGAGCCACCACTGCCCAGCTGATCAGTAAGCATTCTTACCCATCAAACAAACCATCTCCCCACCTAGAGAATGAAAGTGTCCCCAGTCTCCTTCATTGTGGCCATGCCTCCTCCAGTAACCCCAGAGCAAGACCTGGTCACTCAAAAGATTTCTCTTGAAGTCAGCCTGGATCACATCTTCCCAGGTATGCCATCTTGCATCTAAAAGAGAAAGGGAAGTCAGGCATGCTGTCTTGCCTGTTAGAGGAAAGGAAGAAGTAAAGACTACTAGCTCCACTCTGGGTTTGGTTTGGCTTGGTTTGAGGGGGGTGCATGTTTTATGTAGCCTTGGCTTGCCTCGAACTCAATAAAGCGCCTACTTCTGCCTTTCAAGTGCTGGTATCAAGGGCTGCACCACCACATCCCTGCAACCGCTAACTCTGTTTTAGGTGCGTACATGACAAAGGACTCATTACGACAAGGCCTGTGCAGTGACACAGTGCTGGAGTCCCAGGTGCTTCCAAGGCTGAGGTAGGAGGGTCACTTTAGGACAGGAGTTCAGGGTCAGCCTGTGCAACACAAGGAGACCCTACGTCAAAAACAAGAGAAAGAAGAAACTATGAGAAACATTTTGAGGAAGATCCAAGATGATTTATGGCAGTCTCGTGCCAACTCACCATCTCTGAGAAAAGCCCCTCAAACCTGGTGAAAAGCACAGATTTGTAGAATCCTAGTACTCCAGAGACTGAGGCAGGTGGATTCAAACTGTGGGCTCTGTAAGCCCTACCTGCCCAAGGTTCGGGTAATTTCCTGGAATACTGGGAGTTGTAGTTCTTAGAAAAACAACAAAACTACATGGGAGATAAATGGCCTTGTGGTTTTGTCCTTAAAAAAACAACAGTTGTGTTGTGCCACTTGCTGGGAACCCGCGGTGGAACTGACCAGAGTCCATTTTTCTGGCCAGCACTTAATTAAAACTTGCTTCAATTTTGGTTCCAAATTGTGGAACTGGTTTTTCTTGTGCAAATTTCAGATTAGCAGCAACTCTGAGCTATATGAAGCCTTGGGGCAGTGGAAGCCCTATCACACCAATGATGACCTCTTCATTATATTTTCTTCTAGGGAAAATTGTATATTTGTATATGCATATATATTTATGCTTGCAGGATTGTATGATACAGCCTGCAACTTTCCATTTTTCATTGTGGGATATTTGCATGTTAGCATATTCACATCTGTCTCATTCTTTAAAACATTATTTGCAGGGTGAGGGTCATGAATGTACTTGCATAGATGTACTTGCACAGCACTCATGTAGTGGTCAGAAGCAAACTTGCAGGTGTCGGTTCTCTCCACCATGTGAGACCTGAGATCAAGCTCAGGGCATCATGGTGGTGTCTTTTCTTACAGAGCCATCTCACCAGCCCTATTTCATTCTTTTTACATTTTATAATTACTAATTTGTATGTGTGTGCATCTACCAGGTGAGCTAGATCCCTACCCTACTCCCCCTTTTGGATACTAGTTTTGCTTTAAAAACCTGTACCAGGCATCAGAAATGATACTGGTTTCCTGGTATTGTCCCTAGTCAGCCAGAAAACTTCAGTTTGTACTCTCTCCACCCCAAAACCCTGCTATGCATAGAGCTATGTGTAGTACTCAGCTGTTGCTCCATTGGCCCCAACTGAGGTGCCACACAAGTGACTAGCAGTATTCTGGCAACACCAGGCAAGATCCCCCAGACCCTCTGTCCACACCCTTTCCCTCCTCCGTGTCCCTCCTCCTGCTCTTGCTCCTTTGGTTTTAGTACCGCCCTTGAGCAGGTCCACACAGGCCTTTGTCCTTGCTGTTTCTGCTGCTCTTCCAGGATGTCTACTGGGCTCTCTCCTCACCTGCTTCAGTCTGAACTCAATGTCGCTGTCTTAAGAGGCCTTCCGCCTTGCTGAATTGGTAGCCCTCATCCCCTGTCCCTGCTCCCTGCTATTACTTTACTAGCAACTGACCAACCATGTGTATTAAACCCAGGACTTCATGTACTCTAATGGAGGTATATACAGCCTTCCTCCTCCTCCTCCTCCTCCTCCTCCTCCTCCTCCTCCTCCTCCTCCTCCTCCTCCCTACTCCCCTCCTCTTTCAGAAAGTGTTAGGTAGGTTGGCCTCAAGTTTCTGGGTTCAAGTGATCCTCCTGCCTCAGCCTTGAGAGTAGCAAGGACTACAGGTACACTCTACCACACAGGCTTGATCATGAAATAAACTTGTTTAATTATAATAGAACCCCCAAATGTAACCTAAGCTGGCCTTGATCTCACTACTGAGCCTCCCAAGGGACTGTAGATGTTTGTCACCATGGTTGCTTTGAGGGACTTTAGTCTCCTTATCTGTCTTATCTCCAGAGCCTACAGCACAGTAGGCATTTTGATAAATTATCTGAAGAATGAATGAATGGAATGTTGCCTTGCCACTCAGGCCCTCCCTGACCACAGTGCCTTAAGCATCAGTCTGTTATTTCCCTTTCCTAGCTCTGTTTTTCTCCAGGACACTTATCACCACTTGACACATATTTGTTCTCTCTCTCTCTCTCTCTCTCTCTCTCTCTCTCTCTCTCTCTCTCTCTCTCTCTCTCTCTCAGAGAGAAAAATAGATATACCAGACTACATTAAAAATAGAAACATCTGGGTTATTTTTGCTGTGCTAAGGATTGGATCCAGGGTCTTGTACTAGTCTTAACACCCTACCACTGAACTGTATCCCAAACTCAACGTTTGTTTGATTTTAAATTATATAATCAAGAAAGTGAAAATTCGCTGGACAGTGGTGGCACTTGCCTTTAATCCCAGCACTCCGGAGGCGGATCTCTGAGTTCAAGGTCAGCCTGGTCTACAGAGAGAGATCCTCAGAACCACCCCCCTCTACCCTTGAACTGTGGCAAACATGAAACCCTTCCTTACTCGCCCCACACAAATACACACATAGACAAATAAATGTAACCTTTTCTTTTAAAACAGGGTTTCACTGTGTAGTCCTAGCCATCTTGGAACTCACTAAGTAGACCAGGCTGCCCTGGACCCCACCAGAGATCCTCCTGCCTCTTGTCTCCCAAATTCTGGGATTAAAGATGTTTCTATTTTTAATGTAGTCTGGTATATCTATTTTTCTCTCTGAGAGAGAGAGAGAGAGAGAGAGAGAGAGAGAGAGAGAGAGAGCAAGCCAGGTTTACTCCCCCCCCCCCACCCCGCGCGCGCCTTTTTTGTTTTATTTTTTTTTTTAATTAATGAACAAATGAATCCGTGTAGCGGCCAGGTTTCCACACACCTAATAGCGCCCTCAGGATAAGACTTAAATTTTGGACAAGCGCAACAGGTGCCTCTTAAACCGTAGCTTCTTGTTCCTGTCGGCCCCACCGACAGGCGTTGCCGGCTTAAATTCGGTCTCGGGAGGCTGATTTCCGGGGCGGCGCCATCGCCCCTTTAAGAGCCGAGCACCCCGTCCTTGGGGCGGGGCTTGAGGCGGGCTTGAAGGGGCGTGCCCGCGGGCGGCGAGCGGGCGAGCGGGCGGGCGGCCGGGGTCCTCCGGGGATTAGCGCAGGGTGGGCTCGCCCCGTGCGCCGCCATTTCCCTGCGTCTTCGGAGACCCGTCCTCCTCTCGGGCCGGCTGGGCGTCTCTCCCCGAGGGTCGTGCGCGCCTGTCGTCGTGGTCTCGGTGGCTGCACGGTCTTTACCCCCCCCCAGTCAAGGTAAGAGTGTGGCCCCCGTGTCCAGTTCGCGCCGCTCACCGAGCCGAGCCTCTCGGCCGCGCCGGGTGGGCGGCCCGGCTCCCGGGGCGACGCCGCGGGCTGGGAGGGGAGTGGCGGCCGCGGCCAATGGGGCCGAGCGCTGAGTTTCGGGCGATACCGAGCGGTGGCCGCCGAGGGCCGGGCGCGTAGCTGGGGTCCCGGGCGTCGTGGGAGGGTCTCCGGTCCCCCCTGGCCTCCGTGTAGCCGTGGGGTTAGGGGAAGGTCTCCTCGAGGGTCACCTCGTCAGGATCGTGGGCAGACGCACACCCGACGGGACGTGCAAGCTCGCCCGCGATCGAGTGAAACTTGGAATCGTGTGAGGCAGGTGCGTTCCCGGGAACCGCCAAGGCCCAGGGCGCTTCCCGCTCCCACGCGTGGCGCGCATCGGGTAATGATGGGTCCTCGGGTGGGTAGAAGATAATTCTGTCTGTCTCCGTGTGGTCACTGCCATCTCTGCTTTAAGAGCGAGAAGACCCCAGTCTCCGAAGTTGTTTGGCAATAGTTTAAAATTGCTAGTAGTTTTTTTTTTCTTTTTCTTTTTTAGAATTAGAGATAAACCACCAATAAATTCTTAACATAATTCACAACTACGCTAGCCTCAGTTGCAGCATAAACTGAGGCTGAGCACCACTTACCTTAGTGGGTTGCTTGTGTGTGTTTTTGCTTGGCTTCGGGGTCGTTTTTTTTTATCCCGTCCGCTCCTTCCTTGCTCCCCCCCCCCTTTCTTTCGATACTGGGAATCTAACTCGAGTTCTGGAGCGCGCCAGGCTGAGCTAAATCCTCAAACATGTTTTTTTGTTTTGGTACGATAACTTGTTTGGGAAGCGGTATGCGGAATTCTGCGTTTAGTTTCTCAGTTACATTTTCTTTTGCGGGAGATAACTGGGACGAAAAATACTGGTAACTTTAGGACATTTTCTGTATGTTGGCAATAAATATTACTGTGTAAAAAAAAAAAGAAATCAGTGGCTCGGCCCGAGATTTATGTGCTTTACCACTAAGGGGTGTCGTGTTGAGTGTCCAGGGTTCGATCCCCAGCACTGCAAAAAGAAGACCCAAACGGGGAGGAGGTGCAGTTGGCCTTCAGTAATGTGTGCACATACACATTTCCTGACGCACTGGGGGCTGGGTGGGGAGGGGGGTAAAGCATGGAGCTATTGGTTAAGTCAGAAATTGATTACTTCAGTTTTCATTTCTGTGATTGTAAAGGAGACTTATTTACTAGAAACCCCGTAACTCCTGACCCCGTGTTTTCAGTTTGTTTTTAGAGACAAGTGCTAGCTTGGAATTTGCTAATTTGTACAGCCCAGGTTGGCTGGGGACCTAGAGTTCTGCTTCTGTCTTCCCAGGGCGGGGGTATTCTGTTAGTCTCTTAATTACCCTCTTTTAGGATGTGCTTCTTCAAATAGCACCGCTTTCTAATGTATCATTTTACTCTATCCCATTAGTTTTTTATTGATTGTCTAGTATGTAATACGTATCGTTGCAAGCAGTTTGATGATCCATTACAGTAAACAAGTCAGATGAGGTCCCTGCCCTTGTGGGAGAACACTGCGGGGGGTGGGGGGGGAGTGGGGGAGGCTAGCCAGTAAAAAAAAAAAAAAAAAAGTCAATTAAATATTTAATTACAGTTTCTTTCCATGTTATTTAGAAAAGCCCGTGTAGTAACAGGGCGTTCTAATCCAGCCTGAGAATCTGGGAGTGCTTTTCTGAGGAAAAAGCATTTCGGGGGTAAATGTAGCTTTAACTCTCTGACGAGGGAGAAGAATGGAAGATGAGTGGACAGATGGTCACAGAAAGATGGAAGCACTAAGGAAGAAAGTTCTGGACTTAGATACTTGAGCTGAGCAAAGCACTGGAGTGGAGACAGGCTAGGTAGGGCACTGAGAGGTTCAGAAGGAGGAGCCAGAGCTGTTGAAGATTTAAAAAGGAAACAGATTTGTGGTGGCTGATAATCCACCGATCCAGCTGCTGTAGCACTGAGAACGGGATTGAGGGCAGGTGGGATGAGGGAACAGAATATGGGGGCACTCTATTTTTATTTAATTATTTATTTTGCCTAACCCTTATTTTTTTTTTTTTAATTTAAGCCACACATATTCTAATGACCTCTGAATTAACTCTCTACAGAGAGAACTCCCCCTAAATCATCTACATTTTGCAGTTTCTATGTATACCTGTGAGGGTGTATGTGGATTATATCTCAAAGTATTATAATACGGTTTTCATTTTTTAATTAATTTGATTTTTCCCTCATAAATTTAGTCTAAGACAGGTTTGGTTTGTTTGTTTAAGACAAGGTATCACTTTGTCACTTTGGCTGGCCTGGAAGTCTACGTGGTCCAGGCTGACTTCCAGCTCATAGAGGTCCACCTGCCTCTGGCTCTCAAGTGCGGGGATCAAAGAAACCACTGTATATTATACCATTGTTTATTCCATGGCTCACTTACCTCTGCATCACCATAAATATGTGAATTTCTTATGTGTTAGGCCAAGAAAAAGTTTTGTTCCTGCAACTTAGAATTGCTCCATATAGGCTATGCAATTTAATAACTTGTCTCAATAGGATAGTGTATGAAAATGTATAAAAGCACCCTCCCTCCTCGTCCCTGCTACATGGACCTCGCCCACCCACGGCAGTCTTTTGTTTATTTTTGACGCTGATGTGTGTGTGTGAGCACGTATGTATGAGGGTGTCAGAGACAACCTGAAGGAGCTGTTCTCGCCTTCCAGCATGGAGCCTCTCAAGCACTGGAGACCGCAGGCCTGCAGGGACAGGCGTCTTTTCTGGACTTGGCTTGTGCAGAGCTAGACAGGTCAGGTGCATCCCACTCCTGACTTTTTGTTTTTACTTTTTTTTTTTTTTTTTTAAAGCTGAGGACTGAACCCAGGGCCTTGCGCTTGCTAGGCAAGCCCTCTACCGCTGAGCTAAACCCCCAACTCCTTGTTTTTACTTTTTTGTTTGTTTGTTTTCAATCGGAGACAGAGTCCATGCTGCCCAGGTTGGCCTAGAACTTGCTAAGTGGCCAGGGATGATCTTGCTTCCCCTGCCTCCACCTCCCCAGTGCTGGGGTTACAGGGTGTGCCACCATGCCTGGCTTCTCTAATTGTTTATTTAGTTCAGGTCTTCCTGGCTGCAGCTGGACTCTTGCATGCCATTTGCAGAGTTCCGTCTGTTCTTCCACCTTTCTGGGCATTCTGGGGTTCAAATTCAGATGTCAGGCTTTGCATCAAGGACCTTTACCAACTGAGCCATCTCACCAGCCGTCTTAGCTTTCTGTCTGTCTGTCTGTCTGATTTGATACATGACCTCCATATGTAGCTCAAGCTAACCTGGAATTGGCATGTATATAGACCAGGTTAGCCTAGAACTCAGAACTCTCCTGTTTTAGCCTTCTAAGTGCTAGAATTATTTAAGAGGCTTCCTAATTATTCTCATTTGGGATGTCCTTTTTCATGTCACCCACTTTCTTCTAATGGGTTGTTTATCTAGTTAATTTGTTTGCTTTTGCTTTCTGGGCATCTAATCTAGGGCCTGTGTATGGTAGGCAAGCACTCTACCACCGAGCTGTATCTCTGTAGAGATGATTTGTACTAACTGTTAAACTACATAGTGATCCTTCAAAATACCTTTTCCAGAAACTGTTTAAAAGTCCTTTACTCGGTTATTCTGTTTCCGTCTAGTACTTTCTCATTTTTTGCTTGAAACGCGTATGTTATTTAGTGCTGTGTTATGTTTCTGTGAAAATAACTTGCTGTTCTTCACAGTATTGGCTTTTATTGTTCAAATAACAGCAGTCTAACAGAAAGATGTTTTTCTCCCCCCCCCCCCAAGATGTTTTTCTTTAATTAGATAACTTACAGTAGTAGCTGTATGTCAAGATAAGGTAAAAGTTAGAAAAGTAGTTTTATAGTTTCTTAGGAAATAAATTTATAATGTGTTTTGAATTTTTTCTTATAAAAGACTTCTGTGACAAAAAAAAAAATGACGATACATAAATACCAAAAGAAAAATAAGGATTATGCTCTCAAGTCGCTTACAATAAAGAGTAAAAGAATAATTATCGAATGATAACAAAAGGCTCAGTGGAAGTGTGATTATGACGACTAACATAGCTATCAGAATGTGTTTCTGTGGGCCTGTATGATGGAGCTGGGTTAAAAGGAAGAAGTAGGGGGTCATTAAAACAGCTTTAGAAGTTTGGGGTCTATGAGGAAAGGAGACTGGGGGACACACAGCTGGTGGGTATGGGGCCTTGTAGGCTGGTCGGCTGTCCCCGATTTTAGTTCTTTCCTTGGGTTAAAATCTGAAATACACGTAAACACTGTTATAAAATGTATTTGGTAATCTTCAGTTCATGGGTATTTAAATGTTAATATAGCAGTATGATCTTAAAGTTACCCTTTTAAAAAGCAGGTCAATGGCCACCGGCTAGTTGAACTAGTCATTTAATTTAGAGGCTTTAAAAAAGTAGCTCTGCCTGGAAGTCTGTGCCTGCTCTCCCAGGCAGCGGCTTCCTCGCTGGTGAAGCTGTCTGGTGGGCTGAGAAGAACTCTCTGTTGCTTACCCTCTTTACCCTCTGCCTCTGGTGGCGCCTCTTCTGGGGAGGTTAGCTGCGGCAGCGTTCTGACAGCTGCAGCCTTTTGCTGTGGAGTCCTGTGGGTGCTGTGGCTGTTTTCCTTTTCTACATCTTTTCCCTGGAGTTAGTCCTTGTCTTTCTGTGTACGCGGTAGTGATTACTTTTCTCCGAGTCTCTTAGTTGTAAAACTAAAGACACCAGGTTTACGAAGGAACTGTATGGCCTTCGCATTGTTTGTGTTTCTGTATCTATTTTATGTTTTCAGTTATAATGTGCAATATTGTAAATAACTAGTAGCTATTTTAACTTTGTTTAACTTTAGTGTTCTTAGAACATTAATCAGTAGAATATCTGATAAAATTTGGGAGTTTAAATTTATTTGTACTCCGCTGAAATAGATAATTATTTGTGTTTTGAATGTTCACTTAAAAACCCCACTCAGTCTGCCTCCGCGGTGTCTGGCACTGTTGTGTAATGTCTGCAGGGTACGTCTACCCTAGGTACCACTTACTGATCCCAAACACTTGTTGAACGTCATGAATGACTGCTTTCTCCTGCTCGATCAGCTCCTTATAAAAGAAGACAGTAAGTCTAAAAGCTGCAGTCGTTGCTCTTCTTTTTTTAACTTTATGTTCAAATCTAGCTTTAAAAAATTATTTTGAAATGAAAATTGTATTGTATGCAACATGCTTTGAAATATGTATAAAAAGTAATGTTTCAACATTTTCAAATTAACCTCCAGAGGGCTTTACTAAATACCACCGTTAATTGTCCTCAAGTTGTCGGGAGTCTTCCTCCTGGCTGTCGTTTTCACTGCTGGTTTTGTGGTGGCAGAAATGCTGAGCTTCCTGAGAAGAACGCTTGGCCGCCGGTCTATGCGCAAACATGCTGAGAAGGAGCGACTCCGGGAGGCACAGCGTGCTGCCACACACATCCCTGCAGCAGGAGACGCCAAGTCCATCATCACGTGCAGGGTGTCCCTCCTGGATGGCACCGATGTGAGTGTGGACTTGCCGGTAAGTAGGCCTTCTCAGTTTCCCGGCCTCCAGTTGTGTGTGAGATCACTACTGTCTATGCTGTCTTCCTGGGGCTTAAGTAAGGTAGGGTGAGTATGGCTCAGACTCTGAAGTACCCAGGGACATGGACTAGTAGTACCTGTAAGCCACAAGGACCTGGACTCAGTGGCAGTTGGAAGAAACATAGAGTGATTGGGCAGTTAGTTAGTGTGAGTTAGCTCTGTGCCTGTCTGTGCATGTACTCACACTTATGTGTTTACAGACAGGATCTCACTGTGTAGCTCAGGTTGGCCTTTACTTGTGATCACCCTGCCTCAGCCACCAAGTGTGGGAGGATAGGTGTGTGCCATGCCAGGCGTGAGTTTTAGAACTATTTACAGATACTGAATCTCTTATGTCTTTGTTCCGTTTCAGAGACTTCACAAAACACTCTATATTGTGTGATTTTTGACATAAGCTTCATTGAATGTCTCTTGATGTCTGCCGTCCCTATAGACTGTTAAAGTCTATTTAGAAAGCCGATGTCTCGGTGGGACTGTGATATGTAGTTGAGTGAATTCTGAAAAGCCTTAACTTCAGAAGTCGGAATTGAAGAATTGTATAGTGTGTTCAGGTTCAGGCTTTCTTGGTTTTCGTTGGTGGTAGTGGTTTGTTTTCTTTCTTTCTTTTTTGAGATGAGGTCTCAGTATGCAGCCCAGACTTTCATGAAACTCATGCTCTTCCTGCCTCAACCTCCTGGGTACTAAGATTGCAGGTGTACTCACCATGCCCAGCTCTCTGGAAATGTTTGCAAATCCTCATTGTGTGTGTTATCTAAATGTACATTGCACTGCACATTTTTAGAGTTTTTGATTCTGTACACTTTAAGGTGTCTAAATTTTCTTCCTGTAAGGGCTTGTTGAGGGTTTGTGAGCTATTCCAACATGAGATACTTAGTAAGGATAGTTTTAATATTTATTTTTTATTTGATAAGAATCTTGAAGAGTTTTGTGAGTCCATTTATTATTAGCTATGTAGTGAAAAACATGAGATTGCTGTGTGAGAACCTGGGAAAAAATTTATTACCTAATGTTTGAAGTATGAAGTCTTAGGGTTGTTGATGGGTAGGCTGATACGAAGAATTTGTAGAGAAGCCTTTTTAAAGGGCAGTGTGGTGTGGAGGAACAAAGGTATCAGCTTTAACTGTAGTAGATAGAGCGAGTGTTTGGTGGCCGGCCTAGAATGGTGATGCCTTGTCAGGTCTAGACATGTTGGGGACCACTGAAACATCCACAGTTTTAGATTTGAACTCTTGTAGAGCAAAAGCATGGCCTTCAGAAAATTTATATTCATTTTTAAAATCTCTTTATTTTGTTTTTTGATATGTCTTCTTGAGTGTCTGTGTGCACATGAGTGCAACTGCTCATCAAGGCCAGAAGAGGGCATTATATCCACTGTAGCTGGGGTTAGTTTGTGAGTGCTAGGCCTCTACTGAGGCCCTCTAGAAGAGCAGCAGTCACTCTTAACCCCTGGGCACCTCTCCAACCAGATTTATTTATTTATTTATTTATTTATTTATTTATTTATTTATTTTTTGGTTTTTTCGAGACAGGGTTTCTCTGTGTAGCTTTGCACCTTTCCTGGAACTCACTTGGTAGCCCAGGCTGGCCTCGAACTCACAGAGATCCGCCTGGCTCTGCCTCCCGAGTGCTGGGATTAAAGGCGTGCGCCACCACCGCCCGGCATCAGATTTATTTATTTTTCCCTACCTTTGTGGTCAGTTGAGTCTTGATAAGGGTACCAAGACTATTCAACAGAATAGGGTTTTTTTCCCCCAACAAATGGTGATATCTACATGCAAAAGAATAAAGTTGAACTTTTTCCTCATACTACATATAAAAATTAAGATAGCTCAAAGACATAAACATAAGAACTAAAATTGGCCGGGCGGTGGTGGCACACGCCTTTAATCCCAGCACTCAGGAGGCAGAGCCAAGTGGATCTCTGTGAGTTTGAGGCCAGCCTGGGCTACCAAGTGAGTTCCAGGAAAGGCACAAAGCTATACAGGGAAACCCTGTCTCGGAAAAACAAAAAACAAACAAACAAACAAAAAAACTGTAAAATCTTTAGAAGAAAATGTAGGAATATTCATTTTTCTTAGATAATGACATCAATATAATGAGTAACAAAAAAGAAAAGTCAGGCAAATTAGACTTAATCAGAATTTTAAAATGTGTGTCCTTCAAAAGGTACCACCTGGAAAGAGAAAAGACTGTACAACATAATAACAGAAAGTACTTCAAAATTATATATCTGACAAAGAACTTGTGTCTAGAACATATAAAGAACTGTTACAACCCAATTGAAAAATAAGCAAAAGATCTAAGTAGACTTTTTGTTTGTTTATTTTTGGTTTTCGAGACAGGGTTTCTCTTTGTAGCCCTAGCTGTCAGAAACCTGCTCTGAGTGCCGGCTGGCCTTAAACTCAGATTTGCCTGCCTCTGCCTCCTTAGTGCCGGGATTAAAGGCATGGGTCACTCCCCCCTGGCTAAGTAGACATTGTTTAGTTAGGACATACAAAATACATGAGAAGTCAGAGTCAGGTGTGTTATGGTTTAGTGGCCAAGTGTGCTCCTTACAATACATGTGTGAGGCCTAGGCTTTAACCCGAGCACCAAAACCATAAATACAATAAATACTACTTCACATTCCAGTAAGAGGGCTCAAAAGTCAGATAATAGCAATTGGAGAAACATGAGAAACATTGAGATTGGGAAATGTGGAGTGGCTGCTTTGGAAAACAACCCCATAGCTATTCAAATGATAGAACATTGTTACATTGTGACTGGGTGTGTCCACTTTTCAAGATCTGTCCAAGAATTAAAAACATGCTTGCACACAAATGTATAGATGTTCACAGCAGCATTGTTTATAATAGCAAAAAGGTGGGAACACCGAGAGGACATCAGGCTACATAGGGAACATCAAGTCAGTAGCCACAGTAGACACGGAACTGATACTCGGTAACAACATGGATGACTGTTGAAAATACTGTGCTAGTGAAAGAAACCAGTCACCAAGAACCACACATTGTGATTCTGTTTTATGAAAGCCTACAACAGGGCGAGCTGAAGAAACGGGAAGGTAGATTAGTGGTTACTTAGGAGCTGGCAGAGAGGTGGTAGACACTAATAATAGCTAGAGGATGTGGAATGTCTTTCAGAGGCAATGAGAATATTCTGAAATCAACTCTGATGGTTATACACACCTGTGTGTGTACTAAAATCCATTGAATTACATATCCGTGTTGTTTTTGAGACAGTATCTCACTATGTAGAACCAGCTGACCTGAAACTCACTAAATAGACCAGCCTCGCCTCAAACTCACAGACATTGCCTGCCTCTCAGATGCTGAGAATAAAGGTCTGTACCACCACACCCAGCCTAAACCACATACTTTCAGTGGGTGACTGGATATGAGTTACACTTCAATTAAGCTTTTCTGTTTTTAACTTCCACCCCTCAGGAAAGAATACAGCATTTTTTGTGTATATGTCTGTTTTACTGCATATAGGTTTTGGGTTATTTGTTGTTTTTGTAGCCAGAGAATATGTTCAAAATGACATTTAGTGGTAATTACGATGGTAGACTTGAATTGGAACGGGGAGGGGGAAGGACGGGACTAGAAACCACTAAAGCAATGTAGGTACAAGGGGATGTGAGATTGCAGAAAAGGGACTATTTGGCACACGAATATGGTGCGGGAAGGAACAGGGATGAGTAATGAGCACACTGTTGGACAGGGTCGCATTCATGGTGTGGAAAATTGTGAGAATAGTCAGCTGTCACAGAGGGCGAATAAGGGAGGAGGAGAAAAGTCCCTCGGGAAGGCAAGCGTGTCGGTAGTCAGGCTTTAGAAAGTAGAGGAGTTCTCAGTGGGAGGGAAGTTATTTTGATTTCTCTCTAGTCCCTTGAACGCAGTAGCTGCTCTTAACACACTAGTTGTTTGAGCAAGTCCGTGAAGAGAAGATGAAAGGTTTCCGTGAAGTTTGGAAGGGAAAGGACCACAGCGGCTGGAAAATGGCTGAGTAGGGAGACCTGAAGCTTGCTTCAAGGGGAGGAAAATGTTCCTCCAGAATTGGCTTTTCATACACAGGCAGAGGAAGAACATGCTGGGAGAAATAACTTGTGAGGAAAAGAAAGGCTTATGGAAGAGTGTGCTGATGGCCTAACCTTCATGGACCAGAATGCGGAGGGGACCGCGCTGAGATCGTAACCTGGAGTCGGCTGTTGGCGAAAGAAACTAAGGACAGGTCCTGGGGTAGAGGCAGCTAGCCCCGGCAGTCTGTTTCCACCCTTTGTGCCGGGTGTTAGCGTGCGTTTTCTGTTGCTGTGGTAAAACAGCGTGACCAACAGCGACTGGGGGAGGAAAAGGTTTCCTTGCCTTACGACCTCCAGTCTTCATCAGGGACACTCAAGGCAGGAACCTGGAAGCAGAAACTGCAGCGGGATCCTGCTGACTGACTTGACCCCTCCCTGGCCTTCTCAGCTTGTTTTCTTATACAAATACGACCCAGAACACCTGTCCACGGTGGACTGGGCTTCCATGGTAATCATTAATCTGGAGGATCAGGCCTTGTTCAGCCCTCAGCAGAGAAGTTTCTTGCAGTAGATTGATATCAACAAGGAGACCTACAACTGGACGGTGTGCAGAGAGGGAAAGCCTTGGAGCCCTTAGTCCTGAGTGGGATGGCTTCACCAGACCCCTCCCTCAAGGTTCAGGGATCTCTGCAGGAAAAGAGGTAGTGGATGACTCCAGACAGTATCTTCAAGACACAGCAGCACTCGTGTGGGATGTACAAATGAACTCAGAGACTGGCTGCATTCCTAAGTCCTGCACTGGGTCAAGCCACAGGGTCCCAGCAACGAGAGGGGAAGTGGATGTGAGGCCACACCCCAACCAAGAAGCTGGTGGCAACTGCAGACGGCCAACAAGGAGAAAATCATGTTTTCAATGGATTCTCATTGGACGTATTAGCTGCACTCGACGGGAGACCCCACGTCTAGGAGTCGTGGGCCAACATAAGCAAACTCCATTGGCTTTTTGTCTTTTCATTTTGGCATATCTGTCTTACTGGTTTCTTGTTTGTTTTGCTTTCATTTTTGTAGTGTTTTTTGTGAGATAGCAAACAAACAATTGGGTGGGGGAAGGTCTGGGAAGGAGATGGAGGAGGGGGAAAACATGATCAAAACATAGTGTATGAAAGCTAAAGAAGATCAAATGTAATCAAGAGATCCAAAAGACAAGAAAGCCCTGCAGCCTTGCCTGTAGGAGGCATTTTCTCCTCTCGGCTGTGTCTACGTTTGTGTCAGGTTGACGAAAACTAACAACCAGCACGAATGCATTGATTTCTGAGTGGGCAGAACCAAGCGTTGATGAGATTCAAACAGGACATTGTAAGAGGAAGAAGTGTGTTGTCTGTGGCCGGAGGTAACACACTGGCCAAATATGGACAGCCCTCTGTGACAGAGACACAGTTGGGAGGGTAAGCAAGGCGTATGGAGGAAGATTTTTTATTCCAGTCTATTCTTTAATCTGTAACTAATGACCAAGAAGGGATTTTGAAGAACAGGACGGTAATTCCATTTAATAATTCTGCATCCCGTGGGCAGCTCTGCCACTTAGTCCTCTGACTCCTGCTTGTCTCCAGTCTGTTTCTTGTCGCCATGCCACCAAAGACTGTCAGGACCTTCCTCCTGCCTGTGTTTGTTTTTACATAGGCTGGCAGAGCGGCCTTTTTTCTCTTGGGCTCAGTTGGAAACATAAAACCCCTGAAGCTGTCTCGGTACTTTCAGGCAGAACTAACTAGCTGCAGTCCTTTCTTGTAGCTCATTCGTTAGGTTTAAACTGCGCTTCTTAGCAAAGACAATTGCGATTACTCTGATGTATTGTTATGAACCAGTTTTTTCTTGCAGACTTGATTATCAATGAAAGTTTTTAGATTATCCATGCTATTCCTGTGGCCAGATTATTTAAAGAAATTCTCTTTTAGACTGGGCTGTGGTGGCACATGCCCTTAATGCCAGCTCTTAGGAGGCAGAGGCAGGCGGATTTCCATGAGTATGAGGGCAGCCATGGCGGTTACACAAAGAAACCCTGTCTCAAGAAACTAAAAAAGAGAAAAGAAAGAAAAAAGAGAAAAGAAATTCTCTTTTAGATGTACAGAATCTTTTTTTAGATTGGGCATCACTAACTTGAGGAATTTGAAAATGCCATGTGTTCACTATTGGATGGCTTAGATCAGCTTCTTCTTAAAGAAGGTCAAATACATAACCTTGAGAGGCTGTTGCTCCCTCCACCTCGCAGAAGCCTGTTCTCTCCCCTAGAACACAGGTACCATATTCCAAAAGGCTGTGAGTGACGCTTGGATAGAAGGAGCTGGAATGTCCTGTTACAGGCCATATTCTTTAGTTTTTGAAACAAATACAGAATGTTGGTGGAATGTGAAATTATATATAGAAGTGTACCTTAGAATTAATGTGATAGGAGTTGGACACTTTGGTGCATTGGGAGGTAGAGAGGGCATCAGGAGTTCAAAAATGTTTTGTGTTCCCTTTTTGATGATAGCACCTAGCAACATGAGCATAATTGTTCCGTTTTAAATTTGTTAACAGTGGGGCCAGAGAAGGATGGCTCAGTGGTTAAGAGTGTGTATTATTGTTGTAGAGGACCCAAGTCAATTCTCAGCACCCACATCAGAGAGCTCACAACAGCTTGTAACCCCAGCACCAGAGAGATCCAGTTTCTCTCCACACACACCTGTGCTTACTTGAACATACCTACCCCACACACAATTAAAAAATAGCTCTTAAAACTTCTTAAAGTTTGTTAGCAGTTCTGTTTTCTTTTTAAACCATAAGTATGATTTAAAACCGACCGTTTTTGTCATGCCCAGTAAACTAAGGAATCTGACACTTACCATTCTTCCTCTTCTCCACCCTGCTCTTCAGCCTGGCAGGACTTCTTCCCGCTATGCCGAAACCCCTTCTCCCACTGTTGAGACACTGCATTTCTGTAGATAATGCTTACTTTGCTCATGTTTCATTGAAATGTGCCTTGCTTAACAAAGTCTTCCCATTTGAATACTGTCTCCTATTATTCTTCATCTTGTTCCTTGTATCCTTTCACATTGTTACATCTATTTTCTTGTTAGAATATAAGCCTTTGGAAGACAAGTGCCTTCCTTGGTTTTCCTTTGTAGTTACCTAGAGCAGCACATAGCATATTTATAAATGCTGTATTGTTTATTTGTTAAATAAATCAAAGAAATCAAGAGCAGTACTTGAAATAGATCTTTAATATGGAATAGATTTGTCCCTAGATGAAGTTAAAATCATTCTCAAACCCAAATTCTTTAATGAGACTTTCCGCTATTTTGGGACAAAAAAGGAATTTCTGATTCCCTGCCTTAAGACTAGCCCATGAAACCTAGGAAATAAATGGGAAAATTAACAAGAGTTTTGATTCAACTCACATCTCTCCCCCTTCTCTGTCTCTCTGTCTGTCTCTGTCTCTTGTCTCTCTCTCTCTCTCCCCTCCTCTTGGAATGGATGTGGGATTATCCTGGCTGCAGACTGGAGTGTCTATGGAAAGAAAGATAATTGAGGAAAAAGAAATTTAAAAACAGTCTTGTTCTCAGTCTTCCACCACCCGCCTTGTGGTCTTGATCATGTACATGCCTTCTGAGTGGTATGGTCACACACACACACACACCATGGTCTTGATCATGTATGTGCCCTCTGAGTGGTATGGGTACCCCCATTGTGGTCTTGATCATGTATGTGCCCTCTACGTGGTATGGTCTCTCTCTCTCTCACACATACACACACACACACACACACACACACACACACACACACACACACACACACACACACACACCATGGTCTTGAGCATGTATGTACTCTCTGAGTGGTGTGGTAGCAGTGACTCTTGCATTGGGTCTAAGTGTCTGTAAGAATAAACCCTAGTGCCACTGCCTAAAATGTTCTCTTGTCAGTTCCTAAAGAAGCTTGGGACAAATGGCTGTCTGTGGTGTCTATTAGCATACCAAAGGCATGCTGGCCTCCAGGCTCCCTCTGTTTCAGAGCCTGTTAGAGTCCCTAGGCTTCCCTTCCCCCAGCTTCTCATTCCCTTCTAACCTTTCTACTTCAGCTATGGCTCTAGGTCTCCTTTGCCTGCACTTGTCTCTCCCCCGCCCCCCCCCCCACCTCTCTTAGGCCACGTTCAGTCCACTGCTGAACTGTTCTGTCTCTGCTCTATACTGTCCAGATGCCACTCTCTGGCCGCACTCTCCCATACATATTCCACTCAGCCTTACCTTGGAGCATTCATGTCAATCAGTCTCTGCCTCTAGAAGTCCCACTCCTAGAATCCCCTTACCTAGATGATTTCCTTCCCTACTGAACTGTAGTGAGTCACAGTTAAATCTGTATCTCTTCTAGGAGCGGGAATGACTTGCTGTCCTTAGGAATTGTTTGTTGCCTGGTGGCGGTGGTGGCGCACACCTTTAATCCCAGCACTCAGGAGACAGAGGCAGGTGGATCTCTAAGTTCGAGGCCAGCCTGGTCCACAGAGTGAGATCCAGGACAGGCTCCAAAGCTACGCAGTGAAACCCTGTCTCAAAAAACCAAAAAAAGAAAAAAGAAAAGAAAAGAAAAAAAGAAAACCAACTTAAGAAATAAGTGAAAGACTAAAGTACCTTTTTCTCCCTAAGATCAGGAATTGGGACAGTGACTCTGCTTAAGCCACTTACTAATCATCTTCTTGTTGTTTCAGAAAAAAGCCAAAGGACAAGAGCTGTTTGATCAAATTATGTACCACCTGGACTTGATTGAAAGTGACTATTTTGGTCTGAGATTCATGGATTCAGCTCAAGTAGCTGTGAGTATCTTTTGGAGGCAATTTTCACATCATGGCCTAAGTGCTCTGGTCCTATCCTGGATTACTAGAGCAACGTTTTTGAAGGTAGGGTTTGGAAATCTATGTTTTTAACAAATACTATCGAGGGTGTTGCGAACCACTGTGTAAGAGAAAGACTGCTAACACTGGAGTTGTATATATATGCCCTTAGATAAATGCTGTTAATTTATAAAGTAAGTAGACCAGCATATCTCGAAGGTTCCTCTTAGATCTGCGATTCTGTGCTCATAAAAACTATTCTCTGTGCATTTCAGATGAAAGAACAGTGTGTAACAGGCTAGAAAGTTGGAAGCTAGTCATGGAACTGAGAGCTGTATTGAGATTTCATGATAGATGGTAGGGTTGGGATAGATTTGTGGTTATCCTCAAAACTGAATAGCAAAATTGTTACGTAGTAATAATCTTTCTTTCTTTCTTCTTTTTTTGGTTTTCCAAGACAGGGTTTCTTTGTGTAGCCCTGGCTGTCTTGGAACTCGCTCTGTAGACCAGGCTGGCCTCAAACTGAAACATCCACCTGCCTCTGCCTCCCGAGTGCTGAGATTAAAGGCGTGCGCCCCACCACCCAGCTTTTATTATTATTATTATTTATTTTATTATTTTGTGTGTATGTGAGTATTTTACTACATGTATGTCTGAAGTCAAGAGGGCATCTGATCCCCTGGAACTGGAGTTACAGATGGTATTGAGTCACTGTGTTGGTGCTGGAAATCAACCCCGCTCTTCTGCAAGAGCAGCCGATGCTCTTAACCACTGAGACACTTCTCCAGCCCTTGTTTCAGAAAATTTTATGTAGAAATAGGAATAGGATTATTTAGAAGTTAGACTAGAGTCAAGAAGAGATAGTTCAGCAGTTAAGGGCACTGACTGGCTGCTCTTCCAGAGCACTCATGTTTAATCCCTACCACTCACATGTCTGCCTCTGTCCCCTAAGTGTCAGGATTAAAAGCATATGTTATTTTAGTTGAGTAGAGTTGTCCCTACAGTGTCCTCTGTAGCCACCAAGGGCCAGTTCAGAATCCTGCTTTGCTCAATGTCGTGTCTCTGTGGTTGCCTTTAATATGAGACGTTGTGGTTCTGCCGTGTTGTTATTCTCGTGACTGAAACTTGTGAAGAAGCCGGACGGTCACTTTGTGTGGTGTCCCTTTTTGTGGGTTGTTGTCACCTCCTGACGTAGGTTCATTTTAGAAAGCAAGTAATCCTGTGTCCCACTGTGCACAGGCTGTCATGTAGTGTCATTGTGTTCCTGTGTCCCAGTCTGTGCACAGGCTGTCATGTAGTGTCATTGTGTTCCTGTGTCCCAGTCTGTGCACAGGCTGTCATGTAGTGTCATTGTGTTCCTGTGTCCCAGTCTGTGCACAGGCTGTCATGTAGTGTCATTGTGTTCCTGTGTCCCACTGTGCACAGGCTGTCATGTAGTGTCATTGTGTTCCTGTGCCCCACTGTCCACAGGCTGTCATGTTGCGTCATTGTGCTCAATAACCAGTGACACTGACTTTGTCACTTGATGACATAGTGTTTTCCAAGCCTCATTTCTAAGTTGTCCTCTTTCCCTGTTGAATTTTTTTCATATATCCCAAACTCACCATGTAGCTGAGCTGGCCTTAATGTGTACCATCATGTCCTGATTTTCCTTTTTCTCTTTGTAATTAATTGTTTTGCTAGCAGTTTCTCTGAGACTGTTCCCCATCAAGATATTTATAAATACATTGATTCCTGTTTTATTCAGTGTGTTGTTACTGTTGTTTATTTTGACGCTCACATTTTCCCAAGTTTGGCCAATGTAAGCTGCTTCAAAATGCCTTCATGTTCGTTTAACCCAAATGTATCATTCTTTGTGCTTTAACCTCCTGTCTGCCCAAGAAAATGCTCCAGGCTTATCTGGTGTTTCCATCTCAGGCCTGGAATTAGCAAATTATTTAGCAAGCTTTGTGATAAGATTTGAGAGTATAAGATTATAGTTATCTCTCTATCTATATCTATATATCTATATCTATATAGATAGATAGTGGATGACATGCAACCTCTATTAAGTTCAATTTGAATCTGATACTACAAAGGTTATTACAATGTTTTCACCTTCTCATATTTGTAGTAATACTTCTCATCTACAGATATGCCTGTCAGTATTCCTTGACCTAAGATGAGGTTATGTCTGAATAAATCTGTTGTAAGTTGAAAGTGCTGTAAGTTCAAAACCCATATATCTACTGAATAGCGTAGCTGTGCACTGCAGTTAATTAGAGTCTTGGTTGTTTCTCAAACGATAAACAATTCTGGGGACTTACTGGAAGCCATGACTCACTGCCACTGTCTCTCATCACAGAAGATAACGCTCCTGCTGTCATTAGTCTGGGGAAAGATCAAAGACAGTGGTTTCTGTTAAATGTGTGTTGCTTTCACACTATTGTAAACCCAAAAACTGTGGAGGTCTGACTGTCCCTGATCAGTCCCTCCGTTTCTCCTGTGCAGATGCTGACTGTGTTTAAGCCACTGAATTATTCCTGGGCTGTTTTATTTGGGAGGAGGTAGGGTGTATGAAACTGTAGTGTTCTGTTATCTTACATACTGCACAACGGTATAAAGAACTCTTGAAGTCGTCTACTCTGGAGATGTGGTTTGACGGGGGGATTATAGAGCAGAGAGAAGGCATGCTTGAGGAAAACTGTTGATTTCAGCTAGGAAAGCTGGGGCATTGTTATGTCAAACTGGGCCACTTTGAAATAATGAGGTACGTTTTTTGTATTATAAAATTTGCCACTTTAGATTGTATAATTTGCTTTTAGGACATTCAGAATTGCACAACTGTCATTAATTTCAGAACACATCGTCATCCTTGAAAGGAGCCCTGGATATTATTACCACTTTGTCCTCATTAACCCCTCCAACACGATACTCTGATTGAGTACTGTATTTCTGTTCATTTTGATTTGCCTATTTTGAAAATTTTATATAAATGATCATCTAGTTACAGCCTTTCTTGTCAATATGTTTTCTTTTTTTAATGATTTATTTATTATTTTTATTTTATGTGTATTGGTGCTTCACCTGCATGTCTGTGTGATGGTGAGCGATCCCCTGGAACTGGAATTACAGACAGTTGTGAGCTGCCATGTAGTTCTGGGAATTGAACCTGGGTCCTCTGGAAGAGCAGCCAGTGCTCTTAACCACTGAGCCATCTCTCCAGCCCTCAAAATGTTTTCAAAGCTCATATTTGTTGTTTTAAATTTTTCAGTATTTGACTCCTTTCTGTGGCTGAATAACATATGACTATACCACATTTTGTTTATTTAGCAATTGATGGGCATTTTGTTTGGTTCTATTTAACTGTTATGGGTGCTGCTCTGAACATCTTTGTACTTCAGGGCACATTTCAGTTATCAGGGTTATGCCCCTAGAAAGGGAATGGAGTTATCTGCTAAATGATGACATTTTGTAGATGGCTCAAACGTTCCTACAGCAGATACACCATTCTGCAACCCCCAAGCAGTGCATTAGATCACAGTGTTCCATAGTGGCTACACTAGTTCACATTCCCACGGCAATGTAGAAGGGTTTCTTTCTCACCCCATCCCCCCACATCTTCATCAGCATTTGTTTTTTCTTTCTTTATGACAGCCATTCTGACTGAGGTGAGACAGGATCTCACTTGTAGCTTTGATTTGCTCTTTCCTGATGAGCCTAAAGAGGTTGGCTTTTCAGTTATTTATTGGCCAGCCGTACTTGATTTGAAAAGTGCATTCTCAGTTCGTTTGCCCATTTGTGTACTCTTGGGTGTTTAATCTTTTATCTTCTAGATACTGTTCCTCTTGGAGATAGATAGCTGGCAAGATGCCTGCCATTCTTTAGACTGTCTCTTGACTGCTTTCACTTTATAGAAACTCTTAGTCCTATGTATTTAGAGTATGTGTGCGTGTGCACACTGGCAGGTCCATGACATGGAGCGTGCATGGAGTTCAGAGGACAGTTTGGGAGTTGGTTCTTGAAGTCCACTTCGTCGCGGTGGCATTTCTTTTGTTTGTGCCACTGCACGGCAGGCAGACACACTTTGTGCTGGTTGGCTTTTGCGTTTCCCCATAGAAGTGCTGGTGTTACAGATGCAGACCCCTGTACTGGGTGTTTTTAGTCTGGGTTCCAAGGGTCATACTCAGGTCCCCAGATTTGTGTAGAAAGCATTTGTACCTCCTGAGCCATCTCCCTGGCCCCATGTATGTTCTCTTTAACGTGTTACTGTATTCTAGTCGCAAGTACTGAGAGGTTTTGCATCCATGCTCATCAAAGAACTTCTTCCATGGTTTTTTGTTTTTGGTTGTTTTTCTTCTGTTGAGTCCTTACCTGGTTTTATTAACATGGTAATACTGGCTTTATAGCAGAGAGTTTGGAAGCATTCCGTCCCCTTCTATATTATGTAATACTTTAAGGAACATTGTTGGTTATTGTTAAAGGTAGATAGGTTTTCTTTAAAGGCAGTGAATATGTCTGGTTCTGGGCTTTTCCTAGTTGAGAATTTCTTTATCATACCTTCAATATTGTTTTTAAGATGCATTTTATTTGATGTGTGTGGGTGTTTTGCCTGAATGTAGGTCTGTGCACTACAAGTGTGCATTGCCTACAGAGGCCAAGACATCAGATCCCTGTAACTAGTTATAGATAGATGAGATAGATGTTAGTTGCCATGTGGACGCTGGCAATTGAACCCCAGTCCTCTGGAAAAGGAACTAGTGCTCTTAACCACTGAGCCACCCCTCCAGCCCCTCAATATTATTCTTGTTAAGTCTCTTGATTTAATTTTGGTAGGTCATATGTCTAAGAGTTTATTCAGGTTTGTTTGGTTGGTTTTTTTTCCAACTTAAAAGTTTTCAAAATGGTCCTTCATAATCATCTGGATGTCATTAGTATTTATTGTAATTTCTTTGTCTCTGGTTTTATGAATATAAGTTGTCCTTTTATTATTATTATTATTATCATCATCATCATCATTATTATTATTTTGGCCTGTGGCTCACCAAAATTGTTTATCTTTTCAAAGAGCCATCTCTTTGTTATGTTGATATTTTATATTATTCTTTGATTACTATTTCTTTTTTTTTTTTTTAAAGATTTATTAATTTATTATGTATACAGTGTTCTGCCTGAATCCCTGCAGGTCAGAAGAGGGCACCAGATCTCATTATAGATGGTTGTGAGCCACCATGTGGTTGTTGGGAATTGAACTCAGGACCTGTGGAAGAGCAGTCGGTACTCTTAACCACTAAGCCATCTCTCCAGCCCCCTTTGATTACTATTTCATTAATCTCAGCTCTCATCTGTGTTATGTAATTTCTTCCATCTTTTGAGTGTAGGGTTGGCTTTTTTCAGACCTTGAGGTGTTCCTTGAGGTCATTGATCTCTCTAAACTCCTAATGTAAACACTTGCTTTAAAGATTTATTTATTTTCATTTTATGTATATGAGTGCCTGCATTTATGTATGTGTGTGCTGCATGTGTGCCTCGGGCCCCTGGAGTCCAGAAGAGGGCCTCAGATCCCCTGGAACTGGAGTTACCTTCTGTGGGTGCTGGGAACTGGAGCGTAGTCCTGATGGAGCAGGAAGCTGACTTGGCACCTGAACCGTCTCTACCCCAGTATATGCACGGTATCAGTTACTGTTCTTGTTGCTGTGACAAAATACCTTAGAAAAGCAACTCACCCTCTCTGACCTCCACAGGTACCAGGCATGCACATGGTACACATACATATATGCAAGACAGAAATACAAAAAGAGTAAACTTTAGGAGTGATTTACGGGGGACTGGAGAGTGGTTCAGTGGTTAAGAACATTGACTGCTCTTCCAGAGGACCTGGGTTTAATTCCCAGCACCCACATGGCAGCTCACAACTGTCTGTAATTCCAATTCCAGGAGACCCAACACCAATGCACATGAAATAAAAAATTTTAAAAAAAAAAGAGTGATTTACATACTTAGGTCACCAAATATCAGTCATGAATTTGACATTTTAAAAAATTTGAACAAAAGTAACTTGGAAAATATTTTGTGATGTCTGGTCTAAGTCTTCTTTTGAAATGACTTATGACAGACTGTTAACTAAGGAAAGCAGACACTCGGTAAGAGTTAGCATCTAGACTAAACAGAAATGTCCGTCAGTTACTCCTGTTTTCTTAGCATGTATTTTTTAACATTTTCTAAAATAGTTTAAAATGTTAAAAATGCCTCTGCTCACAGAGGTATTTCTTGTAGCGACTGTTTTGGAGGGTAGTTAGCACATTCGTGCCTTAGGCTCTTTGCCCTTTGAGCAGTGCTGGTGTTTCTCCAGGGAGCTGGGTGGATGTTCAGAGGCGGGGCTCACCGAAGGGCTGTTTGCACACTGGAGGGCCTGGGCTGAGGGTGTGCGTGCGTGCGTGCGTGCGTGCGTGCGTGCGTGCGTGCGTGCGTGCGTGTCGATGTTTTAGAAGCTTCCTAGGTGATTGTTTGGTTTAGTTATGTCAGTTATGTTTGTGGTTATGTATTACTGTCTTTTATGACACATGTTTAAGACACATGCATAAATTGTTCTTCCATAGCTAGCTGCTGGGAGTGAAAGGAAATACAGCTTTCTGCATTTTTTTACTATCTTAACTTTATCAACTAAACTTTAAAAACGGAAGTCAGGGGAATTTGTTTTCTTTTTAAGGTGTAAACTGTTTCAGTTTTACATTAGGAACCCAAGAGACCCTGGTTCTAGGAAGTGCACCAGCGCCTTTTCTGAGCTCTGAATTTTCCAGTCCCTGCTCTTGGAATGTGGAGGAGATAAAAGAAAACAGACTTGAGAATCCACAAGCATGAACTCAGACCTTTTTCATAAGAGCGGTGACTCAGGACTCCCCCAGCTCCCAGATCACACTTTAAAATGTGTTTATTTGGTTGTCTTATTGGAGCGGAGATACTAGACTCCTTAGAGAAGACTGAAATTACTGCTTGGTGTACGCCTGTAGCCCTTTTTCTGCTGGGAAACCTTTGTGTTCAATGCTAGGGCATGGTTAAGAATGGAAAAGTGTAATCATGGGAATCATAGTCTTTGGGGTTTGTTTTTACGTCATATTTATTTTACACTTTATTTTGTGATCATGTGTGTGCCTACATATGATACATGTGTGGAACTCAAGGACAACTTGGGGAGTCCGTTCTGTTCCACTGTGGTCCCAGAGGTCTAAGTCACCAGACTTGGCGGCAAGTACCCTTCCCTGCTGAGCCATCTTAATGGTCCCGAAACTAGTCTTGAATAGATCCAACTAGGAACAGGTTTCTTAACAACTGGGACTGATTTTAGTAAGTGATCTGTTTCCTTCTTCTATTGCCTCAAAATTTATAATTAATTGGCAAGCGTGATGGTGCACACCTTGAATCCCAGCACTCAGGAGACAGTGGCAGGAGGCTCTGTGAGATGTAGGTTAGCCTGGTCTACAGAGCGAGTTCCAGACCAGCCAGGGCTACACAGTGAGATCCTATTGCGAAGTGGGTGGGGGTGGGGATGGTTATAATTAGCCCATTGGTTTTTCAGTGTACTGTTAATTGTTCTTCAAATACAGGCACATCAAAGAGAAATTCTCTCTTCCAGTTTGAGGGAAGTTGAGAAGGAGTCAAGAGCAACCATTCATATCTTGGGGAAATGCATGTAGTTTACAGGGGATAGACCTTGGGGGTGTGAGACTGTTGGCTGTGTACTTTTTTTTTCTATGTATGTGTGTAAGATATATGTGTGCAGGTGTCCATGGAGGCCGGAAGAGGGCATTGGAGTCCCTGGAGCTGGAGGTAGCAGGTGAGCCACCTGGCATGGGTGCTGGGAACTGAACGCAGATTCTCTGGAAGAGAAGCAAGTGCTCGTAACTTGTAAGATACGATCATAACTCTAGCCCCTGCTTTGTAATATTACTCCCCCCAAATCTGTAATTATCTATATCAAATGTCATAATAAAGGAGCTATTATTCTTAGCAACAAATTGTGTTCATAACACTAGTAATCTTCTTTTAAGTATTTTTTGCAATTTTATTTTTCTTTTCTGTGTGTGAGTGTTTTGACTGCATGGATGTCTGTGCACCATGTATTACAGTGCCCATAAAGACTGGAAGAAGTCATCATATCCTCTAGAACTAGTTTCATATGGTTGTGAGCT
The DNA here is from genome assembly GCF_049852395.1 of Peromyscus maniculatus bairdii. NCBI lineage: Eukaryota > Metazoa > Chordata > Mammalia > Rodentia > Cricetidae > Peromyscus > Peromyscus maniculatus. The sequence goes on along the minus strand of NC_134862.1, from coordinate 29,468,839 downwards.
GCTTTGTGGGTGCTGGGAATTGAACCCAGGTCTCCTGTAAGAGCAACAGCCAGCGCTCTTAACCGCTGAGCCATCTCTCCAGCCCCTCGCCAGTAATGTCAGTTACTATTTTATTATTAATTATTACCTTGGTCTAAAAGAATATACATTTTGTGTGTACACATTTGTACATGTTGATGAGACCATTTGGAATACTTCAGTGAGTCCTCTGGCATATAGCGGGATGGCCAGGCATGGTGGCACATATCTTTAATCTCAGCACTCAGAAGGAAGAGGCAGAAGTTGAAGGCCAGCCTGGTCTTCAGAGTTGCAGGGCAGCTAGGGCTATGTAGAGACCCCGAGTCAACCACCCCCACATTTCCCCAAACTGCAGTATCTGTTTCAGTCTTTAAGATCTGCTCTCGTTTCTTAATGGCTCCATTGTGCCTTTGTCCTAGGTTTTGACCAGTCCATTACTGGGTGGTTGTCTTGTAGTTTTCTCCTGGAATTCCTTGTAGGGAACTCTCAGTACAGTGTTTCTGAGTCGGACATGGGTTCTTGAGGCATTCACTACTGTCCACTAGTAAGATTGCTGCCTGGAGAGGTGTGCTCATTTGTGCTCACTGCCATGCACCACAGGGCCACCTGAGACAATACCTAGGGAACTAGCCATTGGGTTTGTAGGTTTTTTATTCTGTTTTTTGTTTTTTTGTTTTTTTTGTCCTCCCACCCCAACTACAGTAAGAGAGAGAAAACCTGAGCAACTTCCAGGTCTGTGGTTCTAAAAGAAAACATTGTGGACACAAAGCTATTTTTATTTCATGCTCAGTATGTAATGGCATTAGGCCACTTGGAGTCTGGGATAGTTGAATATTGGGTTTCTGGGCCAAGATGAAAGCATTATTTGCTGCCCCAGGTTGAAATCATTCCTAATAGATCTGTTTTCTGCCTGCCAGTAGGATTTATACAGCTGAACATTTGGAATCCAGAGGAAACATAGCACAGGACCGGGTCGTGGCTCAGCTGCAGGATTCTTGTCCAGCTTATCTGAGGCCCTGGTTCAGTCTCCCCCACCATCAGAACTGAGACAGAAAGTTCTGTTCAGTCGCTGCCTGAGATGTTTACAGAACATCTACTCAAGGGTAGAAGGGCACTCTGCTGCTGGTGCAGGAAGGGCTCTGTGAGCCCCTCTTCGGGACCTTGAGGAAGACGGAAAGAAGAGGCTAGGCAAATAGCAGGGAAAGAAAGCAGCCGGCACTCGTAGCGCGGCAGCCTTGTTTATCTTTGCCCAGCAAGATGGCTGAAAGTGCGTCCTTGGCTCTGTGGACTCGTTAACACGAGAGCCCTCCCTTCCTTGGTGCTTGGAATTGAAAGCATGCTGAAGCGAGCTCACCCGTGTGTATCGTAGTTGGACCGATGCGGCCTGTCACTGTGAGGGCCTGACGTAAGGGGTTTGTAATGAGCTGGGAATGCTTTGTCAGTGGAAACGCATGGAGTTGTCAGGTTTGTTCCTGTTAGGAGCATTTCCCAGTGCAGAGGCTACAGAAACAAAAAGGCTCTTACTGGCTCACTCGGCCTGACTGGGCAGCACGGCTGTCCTGAGCATGGCCATGTTGGGTCTTCTAGTGTGGCCACCATGAAGAAGGTGGTTCAGCAGCTTGGTCTCCACCGTGGAAAGGCGTCTCAGGCAGCTGCCGGCTTCAAACAGTTGTGGTGCAGACTGATCAACAGGACTCTCTGCTGACTGCAGTGTCTTCAGGTTCAAATCCCTGCAGACCCAGACAGTCTGCTCCTTGTGTAGTCATGTATCCTGAGGGTCTTCAAACCACTTTTCAGGAACCAGTGGATATTCAAGAGAACTAAATTTGAATCTGTACAAAAGTTTCTCTATAACACGTGCCATAATATACAATCTTCTACTTGTCATCCTTAGCATCAACTTCTCTTTATTTTCATGGATTTGTTTTTCACAAGGCTTAACTATTTTATGTAGACTGGCTGTGTAGCACACAATAAAACAGCACACACACACAAAAGACTGTTACTATTAAAAGCAGAACTGCTTGTCAAAGTGTAAACATTTCTAAAATTATTTATTTATTTATTTTGGTTTTTTGAGACGGGGTTCTCTGTGTTACAGCCCTAGCTGTCCTGGAACGTACTCTGTACCAGGCTGGCTTTGAACTCACAGAGATCCACCTGCCTCTGCCTCCCTCCCGAGTGTGGGGACTAAAGGTGTGTGCCACCATGCCTAGCCCAAGTGTAAACATTTTTATAAAGCAGAGGGACAACGACCGCTTGTTTGATAGACATTTTGGGAGAGTCTCATTTTTAAGCCCTCAGGCTCCTTCAACGAGTACTGAATAGTCACTGTTTTGCAAAAATTCAGATAGCATTTTCTCTGCTCAGTGTTTGGTTCTGCCAGTGAATCTTGTAAAGGAATGGGATTTTTCTCTCAAGTTTCGCTTATGTACTTATTTATAGCGTGCTGGTACGTGCTCTAGAGCGAGCGGAGCTCTCTCCAGCCTCTTCTCTCTGGTTTAACGGTTTCAGGAGAGCCATTTATTGGGAACTTCGGGTATAACAAAGCCATAAGAGCCACCTTGAGCTGGGCGGTGGTGGCACATGCCTTTAATCTCAGCACTTGGGAGACAGAGCCAGGAGGATCTCTGTGAGTTTGAGGCCAGCCTGGTCTACAGAGCAAGATTCAGGACAGACACCAAAGCTATACAGAGAAACTCTGTCTTGAGGAGGGGAAAAAAGAGCCACTTTGAAAGAGAATTTGATAGAATTCAGGCCCTCTGCTTTTTCCTTTGTGAAATACTGCATAATGGTTGTCAACAAAGTTGTAATAAGCAATAACTCTTGTTAAACATTAAATTCTGCCACTTGCATAAGTACTCAACTTTATTTTTCCTTTTGCAGCATTGGTTGGACAGTACGAAAAGCATTAAAAAGCAAGTAAAAAGTAAGTGTTGAAATCATTTGTGAAATAGTGCAAATAAAATATATCAGAAACACTAATTCTTAATAGTAAGGACATTAAAAATCATGTTTCCTGTGAGTTTCTTTACTCTGCTTTTGCAGGGTGGGCTGGGGTTTATGTCAGTCAGTCTCAAGATACAAGATACAGCTTAGGTTGGTCTGCAGCTCAGAAGCCTTCCTGGCCTCCTCAGTGCTAGGAATGCTGGTGTTCTGCGGTGCCGGACGAGCATGTCTGCTTTCTAAGCCTTGTTTCTTTGTTATGTCCCGCGTCAGTGCCCAGTTTATAGAGGGTTAACAGTAATCTAGACTCAAGAGTCTTGTAACTTGAGCTTATCGGAGGAATATTTGCACCTTACAGATTGGATTGCATTCTTATGAAGTACTTAGCATCTCTTTAGGTAATTACTTAGGTTGATATTTTGTTGGGCTTCCCCACTCTTTTTTTGTTTGACTGTTTTTGTTTTGGGAGGTTCTATCTGCCTCTAGAAGATGTTTCGAGACCTTAAGGCTGTATCCATTTTTTTCCCTTGTCTTCCCAGAGTTTCATGATACAGACTATCCACGGTGGCCTAGGCTAGGAAATGTGTGGTAGATGTACTCCGTCTCCCTGTCTGTGCAGTCAGCTAACAGCCTAGGGCAAGCACTAGAGACTTGTCATTCTTTTTCAAAGTTTTCCTCAAAAATCATTTATTTTGGGTGTAAGAGTGTTGAGCCTGCATGCATGTATGTGAACCATGTGCGTGCCTAGTGCCCTTATAGGTCACAAAAGGTCATTGGATCCCTGGAAACTGGAATTACAGACAATTGTGAACCACACGGGTACTGGGAATCAAAGCCAGGTCCTTTCCAAGAGCAACAACTGAGCCATCTTTCCAGCCTTTACTTGCGTTTCTTTTAAAAGAAGAATAATGAAGCTGGGCAGTGATGGCATGCGCCTTTATCCCAGCACTCGGGTAACAGAGGCAGGTGGATCTCTGTGAGTTTGAGGCCACCTGGTCTACAGAGTGAGATCCAGGACAGGCTCCAAAGCTACACAGAGAAACCCTGTCCCAAAAAACAAAACAAAATTAAAAAAAGAAGAAGAAGAAGGAGGAGGAGGAGGAGGAGGAGAGGGTAAGAGAGGGGGAGAGGGAGGAGGAGGAACCAGTGCTGAGGAGATGGCTCAGTGGTTGAGAGCACACACTGGTCTTGTAGAGGACCCACATTCAGTTCCCAGCACCTGCATCAGTGCCTCACAATTGCTTGTAGTTCCAACTGCAGGGGATCCGACACTTTCTTCTGGATTCTGTGGACGCTTGCATCCACACATGTACATAATACCCCACCACCCCTACATGCACATAATTAAAACTAAATCTTAAGAATAATGAAATGATGGGGCTGGAGAGATGGCTCAGTGGTTAAGAGCACTAGCTGTTCTTCCAGAGGACCCAGGTTCAAATCCCAGTACCCACATGGCGGCTCACAGCTATATTTCCAAGATCTGACAGTCTCACATAGACTTTCATTTGTAGGCAAAACACCTGTGTACATCAAATTAAAACTTAAAAATAATGAAATGAAGTAACCCACATAAAATGGAGTATTCTTAACTCGGCAGAACTTGAAAATGCCAGTGTCCAGTCCCCACGCCTGGCTTGTCCCTGTCGTGTCAGATTTCAGGGCAGTTTAACTCTTGTCCTTATGAAGTCCTGGGACAGGGTTGCTGAGAACACAGTGAGTGAGTGCACTGGACTGGGTGTGAAAGTGCGGGTGCCTGGCCTTGAGCAGTTACTGACATCGCATTCCTCGGGCGTTCGCTAAAAGTGTAGCTCAGAGGTTTTCCAGGTTGCTTGATTGTGCCCTTAAGATGACGCATTTGACCCTGAACTGTTAGAATTAATGTCGGGCTCCCTGTCCTGAGGTGAGGGATGAATGTGATGATGCTGTGCTGTGGTCGGTACACTTGAAAACTTTGTGTCACACTTCTGCCCATGTTCTATTTGAAATAATGCTACAATAATCTGTTCTTTTCTTTCATATTTTAGTAATTGTCAGCAAACTCGCCGACTGACAGTTCTTAGTAAATCATTACAAACAAAAGCTCTTTTCTTTTCTAACGGCAGTTGGCTCTCCCTATTGTCTTCATCTTCGAGTTAAATTCTATTCCTCGGAACCAAACAATCTCCGGGAGGAGCTGACCCGGTAAGCCTACACTAAGGTTGGGTCAGGGTTAAGACTTAGAAGGCCACTCCTGGGATTCCTCAGCCTAGCAATAAGGTCTCAGGTGAGTTTTTAATTCTAGAACAATATGTTTAAAATGCCAGATTCTAGTCAGGTAAAATAGCTCATGCCTATAATCTCAGCACTCAGGAAACTAAGGCAGGAGGATTACTGTGGATTCAAGGCCAGCCTGGGCCCCATAGTGAGTTTCAGGCTAGCCTGAGCTACAGTGTGAGATAGACCTTGTCTCAAAATATTAAAATAACTAAAATAAAGTGTATGATTCTTTTACAAACAAACAAACAAAAAAAAAAAAGACTTGATTTTCATGCATCCAGCAGATGTGACTGGTGAGTCAGTTCCTAGATTTTAAACAGAACTGGTAATGTTTTGATAAATTACAATCTTATACTTATTGACATCCACTATGATCTGTCTTTCGTTAGCAACTTCATGTAGGTTGGCTCCTGACTTTTTTACTTATAAGTGCCATTGAGTAATGATGATATTAGATCCTGATTTGAGTAATTCTGGTAAAGCTTCAGGTTGTATCCATTTCTTTATTTTACCCTGCCTCCGTATGGCATCCGAATTGCTTCTTGTATGCAGTCCTTGTTAGGGTGATGAGGCTGAGTTGTTAGAATACCTTTGGAAAGATTTCCTTTTGAATTCCCTGGCAGTGAGCTGATGTTAGCCTTACATTTCTCATATAAAAGTGAGTGTGTTGTCAAAGTTAGGATGGTCACAGGGCTCGTTTACATGTATAAAGTTAGGATGGGAGTAGCAGGAATCTTAAAAATTCTTATTAATAAAATCAAACCCGAGGCCAGTTATTGGGGTGAACACTGGAAGGTCAGAGAGACAGAACAAGCCACAGCTATCTCACCTCACCAGTTCCTCAGCTGGTCCTGTTTCCTAAGACTGGAAGCCTCTGAGTCCTCATCCAGAATGAATCCCAGCTGAACTGTGCTGTTCAAAGCCTGAATGCTTAACCAGCCACATGCTTAACCAGCCAAATGCTCAACCAGCCAAATGCTTCTAGTTTCTGGTCCTCACGCCTTATATACCTTTGTGCTTTCTACCATCACTCCCTAGGATTAAGGGCTCGCTTTCTGGGATTAAAGGCATGAGTCACCATGCCTGGCTGTTTCCAATGTGGCCTTGAACTCACAGAGATCCAGATGGATTTCTGCCTCTGGAATGCTAGGATTAAAGGCGTGTGCTATCACTGCCTAACTAGTGGCTTTTCTGTTCTCTGACCCCAGATAAGTTTATTAAGGTACACAATATTTTGGGGAACACAATACTACCACAGATGGGTCACAGGGCTCGTTTACATGTATAAAGTTAGGATGGGTCACAGGGCTCGTTTACATGTATAAAGTTAGGATGGGTCACAGGGCTCGTTTACATGTATAAAGTTAGGATGGTCACAGGGCTCCTTTACATGTATAAAGTCAGGATGGTCACAGGGCTCCTTTACATGTATAAAGTCAGGATGGTCACAGGGCTCCTTTACATGTATAAAGTTAGGATGGGTCACAGGGCTCCTTTACATGTATAAAGTTAGGATGGATCTTCTGACATTTTCTCTGCAGGTGCTCTGCTCCGCTATACTCTGGCCTGCTTTTCTCTCTCTCTTACCCTCAGCTGTGTTTCCTTCCACCTCTCAGAGCTCTTTTCTTGTATTGTTTTTCCCTTACATATTTTCTTGTGGTAAAATTCTGTAATTAAAAATGTTCTCTCAGGGTGTGGTTGTGTACACCTTTAATTCCAGCACTTGGGAGGCAGAGGCATGGGGCATCTTTGAATTCTGGCCATCCAATCTATATGGGTGAAATCCTGTCTTAAAAAGAAAAGGGTATTCCCAAGTTAAAATGATAGCATTTTTTTTATATAAAATTGTTCTATTTAGTTATTTTGTGTCTTTTATTTTCCTTAGGTATTTATTTGTTCTGCAGTTAAAACAAGATATTCTCAGTGGGAAGTGAGTATTAAATTATTCAGTACATAACTACAGAATTCTCGAGTAGTAGAAAAGTAACTTAGAGAATAAGTTCACTGCAAGGCTGGGGAGATAATAGCTCAGTAAGTAAAGGACCTGAATCTGCACCCCAGCACCCATGTCAAACCCAAGAGCATGGTGGCGTGTGTAACCCCATGCTGGGGCTCCCTGGCGAGCCACCGGAGCCAAAATAGTAAGGTGGGAAGGAGCAGAGGATGGTTCTGGACATGGCCCTCGGGCCTCCACATGCTCACACGCAGGCAAGTGTACTTACATAATATATATATACACACATAAGTCTAAAGTTGTGTAAAGCAAATTGTCAAGATGCAATATATATTATTGTTATTTATCTTAAAGATTATGAAATTGACTCAGCCAATTTGTATTTTGATCTCAGATTAGAGTGTCCTTTTGATACAGCCGTTCAGTTGGCAGCTTATAATCTGCAAGGTAAGTGGTTCCTGTGCTTAAGACTGGAGCATAATGCTTTTGTGTGATGCCTGTCTAAGGAATAAAATAACATCAGACAGCAGGATAGAGAAGACAGCACTTGTGTTTGTGTAAAATTGTGCCATGTCCAACTCTTGACATCTGCTTTGATTTAAAAGACTTTTTAAAAAAGTTACTGTTTTCACTGCCTTTCCTTCACAATTCTTTGCTCTTTTAATTCTCTTTTTTAAAATTTTTAAAAATTTATTTATTTATTTTTATGTTATGCATTGGTGGTTTTGCCTTCATGTCTGTGTGAGGGTGTCAGATCCCCTGAAACTAGAGTTACAGGCAGTGTGAGCTGCCGTGTGGGTGCTGGGAGTCAGACCCAGGTCCTCTGGAGAGCAGCCAGTGCTCCCGACTGACCAGCTCCTGCTCTCTTCCCATCGGTAGTGCTGTGAGGCAGTTTGCAGCCTGCCTGGTAACGGAACACATGTTCAGGGTGGACCCTGAGCTGGCTGTTTTCACAGAGAGACTGCAGCGGCATGAGAGTAACTTATCGTGGCTGTTCATGGCTTGAACTTCACTCTGAAAATGAGTTCAGGAGGAATCAGAGCACACTGAAACAAGAGCAGGCCAGTGCACAGTTAAAAGAGCCTGCTGGTCACTTTGAGGTGTTTTTTAATAAATGAGGTTACTGGGAAACTTACCCAAATACTTCTGTTTAAGTATTTTCTCCTTAAATACTAAATGTCTCCTAAAGTTGACATTTTAAAGGAAAACTATAATTCGAGCCTTTGTTCACCCATTGAAAGGAAACATTTTTCTGGAATATCTCTGTATACACTGTAATTAGAGTTGTATTTAATGATACTCAGGACTTTAGGTTTTTGCCTTCTTCGTGGTTGTACTTTTGTTCTAAGATCAGTAATATTTGTCACTTTGTAGATAACAAAACTAAATTTGCATGTTTTACAGTAAACCTAGTTCATTTGCTTTTTTTATATTTTTTTTCACTATTCTTATCTGTCTCCAAATTAAAACTTGTCTTCTATCTGCATAATGAAGGGGAGGCATTAGTTTGAAAATGCTGTCTGCATTGTTTGTCCCTCCTGCCAGCCAAAGTACTTGCTTTAAAATGGGGTTTGTATGGGACTGGGGGGATGACTTGAATGGTGAATGAGGGGTCTTGATCTGCAGTGAGTCAGGAGCAATGCAGAAGACACCTGACATCCTCTTCTGGCCTCTGCATGCACAGGCTGTTGCATGAGTCCTGAGTGGTCTTAATAAAAACCCTGAGCCAGATATTAGGGTGAAAGCTGAAAGATCCGAGAAGCAGAGTAGCCAGCCTCTCACCTCACCAACTCCTCAGTTTGAAAGACTGAGCTCCTGTCTCCTCCTGCCTTATATTTCTCTCTCCAGCCAGCCATATCACTTCCTGTCTCCACCTCCCTAGTGCTGGAATTAAGGGTGTGTGCCACCACTGCCTGACCTCTATGGCTAACTCCATGGCTGGGCTCTGTCCTCTGATCTTCAGGCAAACTTTATTTCTTAGATTATAAACAATATATCACCACAGCAGGCAGAAGTATGTGCCCTCAAACACTTAATTACACAAACACACACACACACAGATAGGATATATATATATATATATATATATATATATATATATATATATATACACACACATACATATATATGTATTTATATATACATATATGTGTGTGTGTGTATATATATATATTTTATTTTAACACATTTGACTCACTAGAGCTCAAAACATTAGTCTCAAGGGGATAGGAACTCCAACTGAGTGGTTACCATTATTCATTATGGTAAAATAATTTCTCCATGTATTTTTTTTTCAAAATTTTTTTTTAGTATTAATGATTTTGCATTCCAGACAAGTATTGTATCTTATAATATGATGCTATATACTATGCATCTTGGGTAGATTTTTATAGCTGACATCTGATTGTCTTAAGAATTATAAGGTCAAAGATGTATTTTTCCTGTGTGGAAATACAGGAATTTATTTTCAAAAGCTAAGTATTAGTATATGAATAAATGAGGAGAAAGGTGTAATTAAAAATATGCCACCAACAAATGTGATTTATGTTGTCTTACTCTTCTTCTATTGCTATGACAAAATATCATTACCAAGGCAGCTTATAAAGGAAGCATTTAATTTGGCACTCAGAGTTCCAGAAGATTAGAGTCCTTGACCATCATGGCAGGGAGCAGGACAACAGGCAGGCAGGCATGGCGTTGCAGCAGTAGTGGAGACCTCACATCTATTCCCCAAGTAGGAGGCAGAAAGAGGATAACTGGGAATGGCATGGGAGTTTCAGCCCTCAAAGCCCACCCCAGCTAACATACCTCCAAGAAGGCCACCGCCCAATCCTTTCCGCCAGCTTTGGCATTCAGATATATGAGCCCGTGGGAGCCCATTCTCATTGAAACCACTGCTGTTTGTATGCAGCCCAAGTCCTAGCTCTAGACCAGGCTTACTGAGGGATGGTCCAGGCCTCGTGAGTTGCTGGTAGCTTAAGAAAGAATTTTACTAATCCTCTTCATCTTTATTTGCAAAACATGTTTTTTAAAAAGGATTTTCTTACAGGTTTTCTCTGTGTAGCCCTGGCTGTCCTGGAACTCGCTCTGTAGACCAGGCTGGCCTCTAACTCACAGAGATCCACCTGCCTCTGCTTCCCGAGTGCTGGTTTAAGGTGTGCTCCACCACTGCCCATCTGGGATTTTCTTAGTATTATTAACACAGCCTAACTTTGTTAACTTGTATTTGTAGCTGAACTTGGCGACTATGATCTGGCTGAACACAGTCCTGAACTTGTCTCTGAGTTCAGGTTTGTGCCCATTCAGACTGAAGAGATGGAACTGGCTATTTTTGAGAAATGGAAGGAATACAGGTAACTCATAATTTGATCACATTTTTTAAAAATCACCACCGCCATTATTTTGTATTTATTTTCTTTTGTTTCTATTTTTCACTAAAAATCACTTTAGACTTATAATTACTCTATTTTAAATTTCAGAGGTCAGACACCAGCACAAGCTGAGACCAATTATCTGAATAAAGCCAAATGGCTAGAAATGTATGGAGTTGATATGCATGTGGTCAAGGTAAGCTCTGTTTTGTGGTGCCGTTATTAAAAACGTATTCCTGGGATTAGAGGGATGGCTCAGCAGTTAGGAGCAAGTGCTGTTCTTGTACAAGTCCTGAGGTTGGTTCCCAGCACCTGTGTCAAGGTACACAAATACCTATAACCATGTCTCCAGGGGATCCGGTGCCTCTCTTCTGGACCCAGCAGGTGTTTGTACTCAATGTGTCCATACACATAATTTAAAAATAATAAAAAATAAGTCCTTTTTAAAAAATTGATTCATTCTTTGCAATTTTTATTCTTCTTTTTTTTTTTTTTTTCCAAGACAGCATTTTTCTGTAACAGCCCTAGCTGTCCTGGAACTCGCTCTGTAGACCAGACTAACCTTGAACTCACAGTGATCCACCTGCCTCTGCCTCCACTGCCTGGCTCATTTGTGATTTTTAATTCAACTATGAATTTTGTAGTATGAAAGAAGGCATGGAGTTTGTATAAAATACCTCTGAGTATTTTTGATGTCTGATAGGTAGGGGAAGTGGTTGAGATTAGATATTGAAATTAGATATTGAAAGACTAGAATAAGCTGGGTGTGGTGGCTCACACCTTTGATCCCAGCACTGGAATGCAGAGGCAGGTGGATCTCACTGAGTTCAAGGCCAGCCTGGTCTACAGAGCAAGTTCTAGGACAGCCAGGGATGTGTAGAGAGAGACCCTGTCTCAAAAAACTGAAAACCACAACAAAACAAAAGACTCAAATCTATTGAAAAATTCATTATGAAAGACAGAAAACTAAAATTCTAGAAATGTACATGGATGCTTGTAAGATGTTGATTTTTAAGCTGAGAAACTATTTTTACTAGCGTTTAGGTCACTTTTTCTTATTATTTACTATTTTGTATCACTGAAGCTTACTATTGAGTAGACTTTGCTACAGAAATAGTTCTGGAAGCAAGATTAATACTTTGTAGCTTGAAGAGGATTATTTGCTGGAAACATCTTGAATATAAATATTAGCCTATATTACTATTTAATTGCAAAAAAGAACCAGTTGTGTGAAAACTTGAAATCTGTTTCTTGTGTACAAACATAATGCACTTTATATTCTCTTCTTAAACTAGGCTAGAGATGGGAATGACTATAGCTTGGGACTAACTCCCACCGGAGTCCTTGTTTTTGAAGGAGAAACCAAAATCGGCTTGTTTTTCTGGTAAGCAGTGTGAATATCAGAGGTACTCTGGTTTTTAATGAGCCAAGGCATTTATGCTGTTAATGAATGAAAATGTTTGGCAATTGAATCATGAGAAGTTTGCAGGTGAAGTTGTTTGCTCTTCTGGTATTTCTCTGCAGTCTCTCTCTCAGAGACAGAGAAGTTCAGAGTCCTCTAGCTCTGTGAACCAGTGGTGTCAAAAGTGTCAGTGTGTGTCTCAGTGTGCTTATCTTACGTTTGTGTACTTTTGAAATGTTCTTTCCACGGTGACCCCTCCATGTGGTTCTCACTGTTAGGATTTCCCAAGGCCGCCCTATCTGCAACAGAAAGAGGAGGGAGATGTTAGTGCTTCTGTTCCTCCTGCTGTCAAGCTTGACTCCTCCTCTTTCCCAGCTTCTGTTTCTGCACAGATTTCATGACCCTAAAGCGTAGAATTGGGCAACTGTTTGCATTATTACATTTTTGTTAGAATGAATGCAGCACATAGGCATATGTTACAGACAGGAGCTAAAGATGGCCCATGTGACACATGGCTCTTGTGGCATGCCAAGACTGTTGGCTTCAGCCTTCCTACCCAAACTCAAATTCACATCCAGGTGTTACTGATAAAAATAGAGTAGGAGACCCTAATCAGTAATGTTTTCTTTTATACCCTTTAAAAACACTTAATGACTTGTTGTTATATTTAATACCTGTGCTGTTTAGCCCTGAAAATTTTCTTTAGGGCTACAGAATTCATTGTGCCACATTAGGGGTGTGCAAAATACATGTATTTCTCGTTTCCTTCATATTTTTAATGTCTGACATATGGGCACCATCAGTTTGTTAGTTGGTTGCTTTTGAAGTATATGTTTGCCTTCCCTTTAGAGACTTTGACGGGCAGTGCAGGCTGCCTTAACCTTCTTACCTGTGTTTGGAGATAAGGAGACATCTTTGATATAGGAAAGGATGTTCCCCTAATATGCCTGTTGATCTTATATTATTACAGGCCCAAGATAACCAGATTGGATTTTAAGAAGAATAAACTAACTCTAGTGGTTGTGGAAGATGATGATCAGGTAGGAATTGTACTATATTACTTAATAATAGTAGTTGCTTGGTAAGAAATGGGGATGTACCTCATAGAACAAAAACTCAGCATATACTTTGAAGTAAGTTCCTCATTCAGGTCAGACCATCCTAAAAATGTACTTTTGTGCCATTAATCTTAAAGATAATATAAAAGCTTATCATCTGTTATTTCTTGTTGATCATGTATCTGTAGTGTACAAAGGTTACATTTAAGTGACTTGATTCCTTAATTCCTGATAAGAGTTAAAAGAACAAGCAGTTGCCTTTTATCGGAATGCTTTGGAGACAGGGACAGGTGGATCTCTTGGCCAGCCTGGTCTGTATAATGCTGGCCAGTGAGACCTTGTCTCAAAGAAACAAACAAAAAAATCCACCTGGTGATTATTTTTTACAATAAAATGTGATTTGAGTTTTTTTTGTCAATTTTTTAATATAATTTCAGTGTGGTTCCCATTTAAAAATTATTTTTATGTATTTATCTTAGCTTTTATCATATTCAGGCATATTTTCATGTTCCCATTCAGCTTTTAATTGACTTTTTGGTTGTACTTATAGATGTGATAAGCAGTAGGCAACAGTCAAGTTGTATCACTTTTTTTGAAGTTTTGCAGATATTAGATTTTTATAGATTCTTACTGTTTTAAGTTGGAGACCAGATAAGTAGTATATTGTATTGTAATAGTAACCTTCTTCCATTTCTCTGTAGTTATTGAGGATATATGTAGACCTGATTAAATATAGTAACTAGCCAAAAGAGTAAGACTATAGCTTAAGGTGAGGCCCTAGATGGCTATGCTTTTTAAAATTTTTTAATATGGGCATTAGACAGGTCACTTTTATAAAACCGTCTCTGAGTTTTTTGATCTTAGATAAGTGAAATGATAGTTTATCAGAAAATCGGTTAATGGGAAGCATTGCTTTTTAATCAGTGCACTTTTGATTATCTTTTCTTGTTACAACTAAACCTGTTCATTTATCAAACAGAAAAGGAATTTTTGTGGCTGATATAGTGTGATGGTTTTTACTTCATGGAATGAAAGAGAAACATTTATATTCTTGGGGGAGTTTGAGTGCAGCGGATTGCCTAGTGGAGAAGTTCTTTTAATAGTGTTGTTGATTAGTGGTAATATAGGATTACACGATCTTGGCAAGGCTGCAGAATAGACACTTAGCTCATGACATCATTTCATGCATAAAAATGATACATAACCGAAAAAAAACAGAATTGATATGAAAGAACTTTATGATACAATAAATGAATTTTTGATATGGTAATAGTTTTATGTGTGAGTTTTTAAAAAGAAATTTTGTATTTGAGACTTTCCTATCTGTGTGTGAGTGTTTTCATCAAATCCGCCCCTCCTTGCCTCCCCACTGGTTCTCCCATTCCTCCATTTTTTATTTGTTTTGATAGTATTTCAAACTGCTGTATCTGTTGTGTGAGGTAGTTTTCATTTGGGATGATTTTGATTTTATTCCCCCTGTTTACATTTCCCTAGATGTGTTTCATAAAACAAAAAACAGAAGATACAAAGATCCCGAGTTCTATTTTGTTGTTTTTTGACTGGTATTTTAGATTTGTATTTTGCTTAGTTCCTAGGAATTTACAGAACAGTTCAGTCTCTGTGATCCCCTTTGAGCCCCTGTTAGTTGATTCTGTGGGCTGTGTTCTTGTGGTATCCTTGACCCCTCTGGGTCCTACAACCCTTCCTCCTCCTCTTCCTCAGGATTCCCTGAGCTAATGTTTGGCTGTGGTCTCTGCATCTGTTTTCATCAGTTGCTGGATGAAGTGACTCTGATGATGATTATGTGAGGCTCCAGTCTACAATTAGAGCAGAATATCATTAGCAGAATAACATTAGGAATCTCTTTTTTCCCGCCAGTTCTGGTTTGATTCTGTCCTAGGTCTCTGGGCTGTCTAGCCTCTGGGTCCTAGCCCTTCAGGCAGTGTCATTTGTGGGCTCCCTCTCTGGCATGGGTCTCAAGTTGGATCGATCATTGGTTGGCCACTCCCACAAGTTCTGCACCGCTTTACCCCAGCACATCTTGTAGGCGGACAAATTGTAACTGGTCAAAGGTTTTGTGCCTGGGTTGGTCCCAATCCCTGCATTGGAAGTCTTCCCTGGTTACAGAAGATGTAACAGAAGATCATTACTAGGAGTCTTTGTTAGGGACTTCCTCGTAGATTTCAGGGTGTTTCCATTGCAGTAGGTTTCTACTCCCCGCCCCCCAAATGCTCCCCCCCCCCCCCCCGGTTCCAGTCATCTCTCCCAGTACTCTCTTCCTCCAACCCCTACCCCATCCCTCCTGTTACCATCCTGACCCGACCCGCCCCTGGTCCACCTGTGAAATCGATTCTATTTTGCCTTCCCAGGGAGATTCATGTCGTTGTCGTCGTCCCCCTTCCCCGCCCTCCCTCCCAGCCCTCCTTGTTACCTACCTAGGTCTGTGTATTGTAGCATGATTATCCTTTACTTTCCAGCTAATACCCACTTGTAGTGAGCACAAACCGTGTTTGTCTTTCTGGGTCACTGTCTGCTTTCTAGTCTTGTTCCTGAACCCCCCTTTTCTTCCCTCAGCCTTCTCAGTGCTGGCATTCCAAGCATATGGTACCACACTCACTACAGCTGAAAGAGTTGGGTTTTGTCTGGGGGTTTTTGTTTTGTTTTGTTTGGGGTTTTGTTTTTGTTTTTGTTTTATTTTCTGAGACAGAGGGTCTCTGTGTAGACAAGGCTGGCTTTGAACTCAGAGATTTGCCTTCCTCTGCCTCCCAAGTGCTTGGACCAAAGGTATATTGCTGCCACACCCATCATAGCACATGATTTTTTTTTAATGGCTTCTGGGCTTTTCATGAGTGTTGTATATGAAAGACCCCCAGCTGAGATCTTCCTCCGGGAGAGACCCCAAACCCAAGGAACACACCGAAACCACAGATCAGATGCAAAAGCAAGAGGGTTTATTTAGACCAGGTACCTGGGGCGAAGTCTCTCGGAGGACTTGCGCCCCTTTCCTAGGGCAAGGGGGACTTTTTATGGGATCCCAGGGGCAGAGGCGCGGTTACAGAAGCGAGAAGCATAGTTACAGGGTTCCTATTGGTTGTTTCAAAGAAGGCCAGGGTGAACTTGGGGTCGTATGTGTGTGGCTGATTTGGCCTTGCCCAGGCCAGCTGTTTATTCCTCAAGGCCAGGGGGCCAGCCATAAAATATCCTGATTTGACTCAACTGTCTTTCTCCCAAGGCTGCCGACCACAGTTATCTCTCTCAAGGCTGGATGGCTGGCCATAGTTATCTCTGTCAAGGCCGGGTGGCTGGCTACGGCTGTGAACTCCTGATTTTTTGATTCCTTTAGAATGGCGTTTCTTAGGCTAAGTTATGGGGGGGGGGGGCATTACATCGGCCCAACGCCCCATGTCCTCATAATGGAGTAGGGGTCTTTCATATATACTTGCCCATATGGAAGTGTGCATGGAGGTGAACGTGTGTATGTGTTGATGGGGCCAGATATTGGATACTGATTACTCTCCATGTATTGGATACTGATTACTCTCCACCCTAATGTTTTGGAACAGGGTCTCTACTGGACCTGAAACTCACCTACTGGACAAGACTAGGTGGCCAGCACCATACTTGCCCATCCCTAAACGGTTTCAGAGAGCAAATTAGATGCTTTTTTTATTTTTTAAGGTTTATTTTATTTTATTTATTTGGTTTTTTTCAAGACAGGGTTTCTCTGTGTAGTTTTGGTGTCTGTCCTGAAATTCACTCTGTAGCCCAGGCTGTCCTCGAACTCACAGATCCGCCTGACTCTGCCTCCCAATGCTGGGATTAAAGGCGTGCACCGTGTGCCACCACCACCACCTGGCGGTTTTTTTTATTTGTAATTATGTGTATAGGGTGTGGGTGGGTGGTTAGTGCAGATGACCTTGAAGACATGAGATCTTGTAGAGCTGGATTTATAGGCTGTTGTGAGCTGTCTGTGGGTGCCGGGAGCCAAATGTGTCCTGAAAGAGCTTTGCCTACTCTCAACCACCGAGCCATCTCTCTAGGACCTTTGTTATTACTTTTCTGCACTGTTTTATTTCAAGACAAAGTCTCACTCTGTAGTCCAGCTGGCCTGGCACTTACTGTGTATGCCATGCTGGCCTGGCACTTACTGTGTATGCCATGCTGGCCTGACCTGGTGGCATTCCTCCCGGTTGCTGGGATTATAGGCATTCACCACATCGTGTCTGCCTTTTGGTATTGGTATGGTTGTATTTGTATTGCCGAAATGGGAGACATGACTGACTTCATAAACAGCACTTTGTCTCTTCCAGGGTAAAGAACAAGAGCATACCTTTGTCTTTAGACTAGATCATCCAAAGGCCTGCAAACACTTATGGAAATGCGCCGTGGAGCACCATGCCTTCTTTCGTCTCCGAGGACCTGTCCAAAAGAGTGCTCATCGGTCAGGATTCATTCGCCTAGGATCGCGGTTTCGATACAGGTTAATTTCCCTAAGTTTGGACATCACCCCCTCTTGCTTACAGGCCAGAAAAGTTAAGCCAACACTAATTTTACTGAGGCAGAAATCAAGACAGAGAAATAAAGTATGTTGCCAAAGATATTTATTGGCCAAAATTTTTAAAGATGTAATATTATTGATAATAATTTCTTGAGTAGATGGGAAATAAGTCATATTATTGATTTATATATTGACACATTTTATATATAATAATCAAGCCACAATTTAAATTTATATAACAAAATTTATATAACAACACTCCATTCAGGTTGCTCTCATACAGAAAAATGTATGGGATATTAGTATGAATAATCCTTTGGTTCTCTATAAACCTAAAGACCAGTTGCTCTTACTGGCTCCTTTGTCATGAATTTGAAATGTTGCAGTTCATGTTATGTCTGCGTAGCTGGTCAGGGTGAGTCTGCAGCATGTCTGTGGACTCATTTAAAGAAGGGCTGAGAGGGCCCGGTATAGAGCACGGCAGTCACAGGGAACTTCCCGAGAATTCCTGTTCTACCCATGTCAGAATGCTGAGGTGTCCTTCTAAGAAGTACAAGAGCAGTTTGTAAACGTTTCTGGACAATCTTTGTGGAAATACAGAAAAAGTAACTGGAGTTAGGGCTGAGGACATAGCCCATTGGTAGAGTGCCTGCTGCCATGTATAAGGCCTGCAGTTAAATCCACAGGACCACAGAAGGAGAATTCACGAGAAATCTTGTTTTGGATTACACATTTTGCATTGATTCATGTGGTTAGGAAATTAGAGGTTGCTTCCCTGAGAGCTTGGGCATTCTCTCATGGTTTAATATGTTTGTAGGTGATACACATGCTTAGGAGAAATCCTCTATTATTAATGTTACATATTTTACCAAAGCCTGGGGAATTAAAAAAAAAAAAAATATTTGGGTGCTCGCTTCGGCAGCACATATACTAAAATTGGAACGATACAGAGAAGATTAGCATGGCCCCTGAACAAGGATGACACACAAATTCGTGAAGTGTTCCATATTTTAAAAAAAAAAAATTTGGTAAAGAGAAAAAGCAGAACTATGGGTAGTAGTTCCCTTCTGGATGCTTCTTCGCAGGATAATCTGAGTGCAGACATCTTACCCCTGTGCTGGTTGCCTTACATTGTCTTACCGTTGACTTGCCTCTTTTATTTTAGTGGAAAAACAGAATATCAGACCACAAAAACTAACAAAGCAAGAAGATCAACCTCCTTTGAAAGAAGGCCCAGTAAGCGATACTCCCGGCGGACCCTCCAAATGAAAGGTGACGTGCAGCCCTGTTCCAAAGGCCTGTCCTTCCTGCCCGTCTTCATGTGCTAGCACTCCTTGTTTGCTGGAGAGGAAGCCGCCTGTTCATTATGACGGCTTCTGTATCTAGCTGGGAGTAAACTTGATAGTAGCCCAGTTCAGATGACAAGAGCAGTGTTTTTGTTTGCACTTAGTTTTTCTTTTTAGTATGTCTGTACTAGAGCAGTTTTTTGGTTTTTTGAGACAGGGTTTCTCTGTGTAGCTTTCCTGGATCTCGCTCTGTAGACCAGGCTGGCCTCGAACTCACAGAGATCCGCCTGGCTCTGCGTCCCAAGTGCTGGGATTAAAGGTGTGCACCACCACCGCCCCAGCTTGAATGGTTTTTAATATTAGCATGTAATGAGTAAATTAAATTGATTATTTTGTAGGGGAGAGGGTGTGTGCATGCATGTGTGCATGTGTGCCATCTTATGAACCATGTGAAGGCCAGTGCTCTGGAACTGGAGTTAGAGACAGTTGTGAGCCACCATGTGGCTGCTGAGACTTGAACCAGGTCCTCTGCAAGAGCAGCAAATACTCTTAACCTCTGAGTCATCGTTCCAGCCCCAAAGAATTTTTCAGCAAAAATTATTCATATTAGGCTGATGAGATAAAGGCACTTTTTAAGGTGCTTGCTGCCCAGTGGGACTGACCTAAGTTCAGTCTCCAGGACCACATAGTAAAAGAAAACAGACTCCACAAAGTTATCTGCTGACCCCCACACATCCCACCCAGAGACACTCAGGAAAACAGTATAAAAATGAGTGAATGATACTGTTCCATATTGTAATTTACTGTTAGAAATTCTACTAAATCAAATTTAAATTTTTAATTATCGGTATCTGTCATGCATAGATATTTATAGATGTTTACAAATTCATAAATGTTATCTGCCACTTAAGATCCTTCACCTGTGTAAGGAAAGCATGGTTTCCATGAACAAAGTAAACTAAAGCTTGTGTTAGGTTCCAGACTTGAACTTCTAAAACACAGTTGGGTGGGCGTGTCTGCTGCCGGGTCAGTGTTGTACAAAACACGCCGCGGTCTGAGGGCGGCCGTGCTGCTGTTGCCTGGTTCTTCTGACTGGTCCATACTCACTCTGTGTGCTCATAGAGTCAAGTATATAGCTATAGATTCCAATAGTTCAGGGATGGCTCAGAGCCCTGTTACCTCGTCTTTTCAACTGTCACAATTCAGAGTCAGTTCCTTCATCCAGGAGGCTTATAAGAAGTTAGTTTAAAAGAACAGATGTGAACCAGCAGTTTGGCTCATGAGTCAAGTTGCTGGTCGCTATGCCTGATGACCTGCGTTTGATCCCCAGGACCCACATTGGTTTGAAAAGAGAGAATGGACTCCCATGAATTGTCCTTGCTCTTGTGCATGCTCTGTGGTACTGACATGCACACAACAATACATTTTTAATGGAACTTTTAAATGAATGATGTTGAGCTGGAGAGATGGCTCAGCAGTTAAGAGAGTGTACTGCCCTTGCAGAAGACCCAAGTTTGGTTCCAGCTCCCACATCAAGTGGCTCAAAGGACCCGTAACCCCAGCTCTCTTCTGAGCTCCAGGGGAACCTGTGGTCTTGTGCACATAGCCAGCCACACAGACACATTCAGGTCCACATAAACAAAAGTGAAAGCCCGGGAAAGAAAAGAATAGATGCCCACAGTGTTTTATTGAAAATCAGAAGTAGCTGCTGCTGGCCTTACTGGTCTGACCTGCAGCACAGCCTGTGTGTGTTTTCACAGTTAGTCATGGATTTACTTTGAATACTGCAGCAATTTGTCATGCGGGGTGGACTAATAAGATGTTATCTTTTCTCTTGTCAGCAAGCACAACAAAACCTGAAGATCTTGGGTGAGTAATGCCTTGCAATGTAGGAACTGAGACGATTTTCATAGTTGTGCAATTTATATAGCTGCTATAATTAGTTAAACAAATATTTGTTGAAAACCTTGCCAAATGTCAGGTTTTTCATAGGCATTGGGAGGAGAATAGGGAACAAAAAAACACCAATAAAAGTGACATTCAGAACAGTTAAGCTGCTTACAGGAGTAGAGTAGTAGGGTGGGAGTAGCTATGTTATATGGAGAATGGCAAAAGCAATTTGATTCTGGGATGAATTGCACTCAGTCATGGTATATGACTCTCACTTCCATGTTACTGGCTCTGGCTTGCTAGTATTTGTTGATCTCTGTGTCTATATTCATCAGAGGTGTCTGTCCGTGCGTTTCTTAGACTCCTTTTCCAGTTTTGGTATGAGAGCGATTCATCATCTCACAAAATAAGTTGGTAAATAGTCCTTCCTCTCCTGTTTTTTGAGAAGAGTTTGTAAGGAATTGATAGGAACTCTTTCTTAACACTGTGACAGTATTCATCAAAGTCATCTAACCTGGATTATCTCTAGTCTGATTTTTAAATTCTTAATTCAGTCACCTCTTGTAGACATATGTTTTAGGCTATCTTAATTCCTGGGAATGTAATTCATATTTTTCCAGTCTTTTTTCTATAAGATCAATTGTGTTATACCTGATTCCTTTCTCATTTTAACTGATTTCTTCCTTTTTTCTTAGTCCAGCTGAGTATTGGTCGGTTTGTTAGCCTTTCATTAATTCGTGCTCTAATACCTGTTTCTTCTTCTTACTTAAGATGTCGTTTGGTCTGGCTACTTCTGCCTGCCTTCCTTCTTGTTTTTTTGTCCCCCAGGACCTTATGTGTGCTAGATGGGCAGGTGCTCTCCCACAGAGCTACATCCTGGGATTGCTTCTTTGTCCTGCTTTCAGTTTGTGTCTGAGACAGTCTCACTTTGCAGCTCTGGCTGGCCTGGAACTCTGAGCTTGCCCACCAGGCCTAGCCTGTTTCTTAGTTGTTTGAAACAAGATCTTAAGAGGACCCACACTAGCCTTACACTTGGAGTCTTTCTGCTTTACCTTCAGAGTGCTGGGGTTTAGAAGGATGCACCAACACACCCAATTTCTTATTCTTTATGTTATCTTAGGGTGGGGTTAGGTCACTTGAGACTTTTGTTTATTTTTCATGTTTTTGAGATGGTCTCATCGGGCCAGGCTGATCTCAAGCTTGCTGTGTACCCTGACTAAATTTGAACTCCAGATCCTGGTGCTCCAGCCTTCCTACTGCTGGGATTGCTGGCCTGAACTAACCACATCTGCCATAAGCTTCCAGCTGTCAAGTTCCCCTTGAGCACATTTAATTGTATCCTGTAAATCTTGGTATGTTGGGTTTACATTTTTTGGTTCATCCCACATTGTTTTTTAATCCATGTTGGTTACTCAGGAATATATTGCCTAATTTCCCCATATGTGTGAATATCTTAAATTTTCTTTTTTTTTTTTTTTTTTTGGTTACAAAGTGTGTTGTATATTATTTTAGTTCCTTTAAATGTGTTAAGACTTGATCCTAGTGGCTCCATTCATTTTAATAGTATGTATTAGTGTCTCCCAGAATGCTTATTACACATGCCTTTAATCTCAGCACTTAGGAGGCAGACGCAGGCGGATTTGGATCTGAATGAGTCTGAGGCCAGCCTGGTCTACTTGAGTAAAACCTTGTCTCAAAAAAGACATAGTAATAATAACAACTGTCATTATTATCATTATTAAATCTTATATAATTTATAAATTATATTGTAATTCTATATGTGTTGTGAATTTTTATATATTATATAAATTTAATTATTGTAATAAAATCAGATTCAGAATATACATGCAAATATACCTTTGTGTGGGGTGGGGGTGGATAGGTCTGTCTGTCTGTCTGAATTAGAAATTCTTCAATCAAAAGAGGTTTGTTATTTTCAGATACTGAGTAGTCAACTATACTGTAAAAGAAATGTTTATTACATTTGTTTATTTATTTGGTGGGTCTAGTTGTAGCAGTGCATGTTTAGTGTGTAGTTGTGCATGTACCCCAGTACCCGTGTGGAGGGTAGAGGACAGCTTAGAAGAGCTGCACCTCATGGGTTCTAGGGATTGCACTCCTCATGACAGGTGTTGGTCTTGGCAGCAAGTGCCTTGACCTGCTAAGCCGTCTTTCCAGCCTCGGAATTTTCCTGTTCAGTTTTCTTCACTTAAAACTGTTGGAGCCTGCTTGTGATTAGTGACCCATTACAGAAACACGTGGCTGCTGGGAACAAGGACTCTTGATGCTGTTAAGACTAAAATGAGTAAGGAGTTGGGAGGAAGCGAGGGTTTCTACTGAAAACTTCAGATTAAAAAGTGCATTTTTGTGCCTTTCTTGGCTCTGTGCTTTGGATTTTTTGTTTTTGTTTTTCTTTTGAATTATTTAGAAACTGTTCTTACGAGGAAATTGACGAGGCATATTAGCTCTCTGTGTTTTTTTAAATGGTGTTTATTTAGTAGATCGTGTCTTGCTTTCTTGGAACAGACTAGGACATGACATTTCACCTTAAAGATATGCCACGAAAGTAGTAGAAATAAAGAAAATATTTAAGCAGTGATATGATGTTGAACAATTAAGGTTTTTATTTGCAAAGTTAAAGTCCTTTCTCTAAGATGTTCTGAAATACAAGTTTCTAATCAGAGCGTAGTGAGTATAAGCATGGTCTCTTTTCCGGAATTGGAGTCAGTTTTACTTCAGTGGGTAAACGTCTCTTCATTAGTGATGCTTCTGACTCTAGAAGACCACAGAAACAGGCTACTGATGGCCCTTTGGAGGGAGAAATGGTATAATTATAATCTCAAAGATTATAAAAGACTAAGTTGAGTGGCTCACAGCTCCAGATGATCTGAGTTGGCCTCCAAGGACACATACACTTACGTGTATGTGGTGTGTTTGTAATAGGCTTTCAGAAGTTAAATGGTGAGACAGCCCCCCCCCCCCCCCCCCCGGCCCTGAAGGTTACTAGGTACCTCTCTTTCTTTCATACAATCTCAGGACAACCTGAGTTTGGACTGGCATGCATGCCCTTCGCTCTTACCCTTGCCGTTCTGTTCGCATGGATGGTTTTGCTCCAGTGGACTGGAGAACAGTGCCTTTTTTTATAGGGTCTATTTGACCGAGAACATTTCTCGACCTTGTACTTTGCTGTTTCATAAAATATACCAGTTTGAATAACAGGTTTGTAAATTGCTGGTGTCAGTCTCTCCTTGTGAGCATGGACTAGAAGTACATGAAGAAAAGGTAGTGTTTTAAAGGATAGTTGATGTTCATAGTTACTAATGTGTTTTCTTTTTCTAAATGAAGAGGCCTTGGTATGCTGCACAGGCTAGCCCGACCACCTGAACTCAAGACACTCTCCTCCCTGAGCGTCCTTCTAACTGAGCGGTGGGACTGTAGGCATATGCTGTCCTACCTGGGTTAAGGCAGCGGAGAGCCAGGACAGAGGAAGGAAATTAAGCAGAGGCTATATATGAGTGAAAAGGGTCGGTTACTGCATGTGGCCCTTTACAAAGCCCTTCTCCAAGATGCTCCGAATAGAACATACACTTCTGATCAAGTTCACAAATCAAGTGCAAGGGAACCCAGCCAGCCAGAGCATGACAAGCATGGCT
The DNA here is from genome assembly GCF_049852395.1 of Peromyscus maniculatus bairdii. Lineage (NCBI taxonomy): Eukaryota > Metazoa > Chordata > Mammalia > Rodentia > Cricetidae > Peromyscus > Peromyscus maniculatus. The sequence goes on along the minus strand of NC_134862.1, from coordinate 29,444,504 downwards.
CTGGAGGGCCTTGCCCTGCTCCCCAGTTCCCCTGCCTTGCTAAAAGCTGCTACGTTACACTCCTGAAGCCAGCCACAGGGTCTGTTCCCTTATTTGGCTCCTTCCTCCCCCTGAGGCTGACTATCAAAGCATTGAAGTCCAGCAATCCAAAGCCCCCTTTGGCTGCCCTAATTAACATGCCCAATTAAAACTAAACACCTCATCCTAACACAGGGTTTCTTTCCCTTTCCCTTTCTGAACAGCCATTTTCATGTGTACCGCGTCTGTCTCCCCGGTATATAGAAGCAGCCCTATGTCCCCGCCAGGACAGACACCCCTTCCCCTCTCCTTTGTTCCTTTCCCTTCTTCCTTGTCCTCTAGCTCCTGTCTTTGTCTCTTATTCCCTGCACTTCGTCCCTCTGGGGCGAATAAATCTCCTTAGTGCTGGGAACTTGGTCTCACGGTGTCTTGTGCCGAATTCTGGTCCCTTCATCAAATGTCTTGAATTAACTTCAATTGTCTCTTCGTTAATGATGCTTTATTTGTTGATTTCTGTCTTTGTAGTATTAAACATCAAACCCAGGGCCTCCTGGATGCTAGACAAGCATTCTGCCAGTGAGCTACATACCAGCCCTACTTTTTAATTATTAAGAAGTTATGAAAAAAGTAATGTTTTTTACATTTCATATTATTCTAAACAGGAAGCTTTGATTTAGTTAATATGGCTTATTATGAGAGATATTTTTCTCAAGTTTAAATTGTTTGAATTTGTTGTTGTTACTGAAGTTATTCACAGATGAAAGAAATGTTTGAAAGTAACAAAGGAACCGTAGATTCATTGAGGCTAATTGCTGCTCCAAGGAGGCTTGGTGAGATTTAATGTGCGGACTAGGAGGTCACTTTCACCAGAATACTATAGTCTGGGAAGAGGGAGCTGGGAATCAGACTCGGGTCTCCTGGAAATTCAACACTTAAAAGTCAGTAATAAAAGAATAATTGAGATTCAGTGATTAAGCATGCTGGCTGTTCTCCAGAGAATTCGTTTGATTCCCAACTTCCTCATTGGACAACTCACAACTACCCAAGGGATCCAAGGCTTCTCTGGCCTCTTCAGGTACCCTCATACATGTGTGCACACATGGATACATACACACACACACACACACACACACACACACACACACACACAAATAGAAGTAGAATGAATTGTTTTTTAAGTGAGGGATGATGAGATAAGTCAGTGGATAAAGGTACCTGCCCCAGAGCCTGATGCCCTGAGTTCAGTCCTCAGGACCCATGTGGTGGAGGGGGAGAACCTCCGGCCAGTTGTCCTGACCTCCAAACAAAGTGAACGTTTAAACCTTCCTACCTTCATGTGATTTTGAATAAAGGATGTTCTGCAAAGGTGCGATGCTTGTGACAAAGCTTGAGTCCCATTACTGTCTTTCCTGTGCTAAGTAGAACAGTTCGCACGAATTATATAAAACTGAGTACTTCACAAACAGGCTGTAAGTGACATAGAATTATTAATTTAAAAAACTAGACAGGCGGGGATGGCACACACCTTTAATCCCAACACTTAAGATGCAGACGCAGGTAGATATCTGTGAGTATGAGGCAAGCATGGTCTACAGAGTGAGTTCCAGGACAGCCAAGGCTACAGAGAAAAACCTTGTCTTGAAAAACCAAAAATAGATAGATAGATAAATAGATAGATAGATAGATAGATAGATACATACATACATACATACATACATACATACATACATACATGAATGAATGAATAAATAAATAAATAAATAAATAAATGAAATAACATTAAAAATCAGATATGGGAAGCCGGGCAGTGGTGGCGCACGCCTTTAATCCCAGCACTCGGGAGGCAGAGGCAGGTGGATCTCTGTGAGTTCGAGGCCAGCCTGGACTACCAAGTGAGTTCCAGGAAAGGCGCAAAGCTACACAGAGAAACCCTGTCTCGAAAAACCAAAAAAAAAAAAACCAGATATGGGTCAGGCGGTGGTGGGGCACGCCTTTAATCCCAGCACTTGGGAAGTAGAGGCAGGTGGATCTCTGTGAGTTCGAGGCCAGCCTGGTGTATGGAGTGAGTTCTAGGACAGGCACCAAAACTACACAGAGAAACCCTGTCTCAAAAAAAAACAAAACAAAACAAAACAAAAAAAATCAGATATGGGAAGGAAGACCAATTAGGTTCTTCCAGTTAGGTTCTCAACCTGTGCGTCACAACTCCTTTGGGGGTCAAATGACCCTTTCACAGGGGTTGTATATCAGATATCCTGTATATCAGATATTTACATTATGATTCATAACAGTAGCAAAATTACAGTTAAGAAGTAACAACAAAATAAATTTATGGTTGGGGTCACTACAATATGAGGAACTGTATTAAAGGGCCACAGCATTAGGAAGGTTGAGAATGACTGAGTTAGGTTATATGGACTTTCTAAAACTCTTCATGAAGATCTAGAAGAGAAATTTGAAGGTTCTAAATATAAATGATACTAGGATGGGAATGCTCAATGCCCTGTTTGGCTCAAGGCACCTCATAGGCACGTGTTGAGATTACTGGTAATGTAAGGTGCAATTAAAAGGTGTATATATGGAAAATATAAATAGCCATAGAAAAGCAGGTGTTTGATAGTAACTATGACAATTGCAGCTTGAGGAAGCATCAAAACAATTTAGCTGGAAACAAAACAGTAACAATGTTGGTGCTGCTTTGAATGGTGTATATATAATCTTAGAAAGTAAAGCATCTTGTCACATGTCTCTGATCTCAGCACTCCAAAGGCAGTGGCAGATAGATCTGAGTTTGAGGCCAGACTGGTCTACATATCAAGTTCCAGATCAGCCAGAATTATGTAATGAGACCCTATTTCAAAAAGACAAAAAATTAGAAAGAAAGTAATAATCTAGAATTTTATATGTAGGGTTTTTTAAAACCTATAATGCTTTATTTTATTGGTAGTAATAAAAAGACAAATTATAATTATGCATATACAACATTAAAAATAAAAGTTAATGTAAAATAACAGGCAAACTTTATGTGTATGTATACATATGTCAAACTTATCAAAAGACTACACAATTATGCTTTTGGATTTCATTTTCTCAGTGACACAACAATTCAATTTCTAAACATGGATTAATACCTTAAAGATATCTAAGATATATATTTATATGGATGAATTCATAAACACAAGATATCACTGGTATTGATTCCATGAAAAAATTTCAAACTATGCAAACTATTTCAAACTTTAATGTACAAGTTAGATATGTATTTTTAAACTTTGTTGAGCTTACTTTAAATACATTTTTTAAAATTTTATTTTATGTGCATTGGTGTGAAGGTGTCAGATCCCCTGGAACTGGAGTTTCATACAGTTGCGAGCTGTCATGTGGGTGCTGGGAATTAAACCCGTGTCCTCCAGAAGAGCAGCCAACCCCGAGCTGTCTCTCCAGCCCCTTTACATACATTTTAAGGAAACAGTTTATAATCAATTCTGTTCCGATTTGGGTCTATATACATGTTCATTTGGTTAGCTTTTTTTTTTTTTAAGGTTGTATTTTAATTGCATTGCTCCTCTTTCTTCCCTCCAAATCCTTACATATAGGTTTTTTTAATAGGGTTTTTTTTTTTTCATTATAGTGTTCATAATGCTTCAACCCAGAATAATGACTCCCAACAGGTAAGACAATAGTGAGTTCCTAAGACACCAGAGCACATAATTAATTTGACTGTCATGTATTAATGGGATTTTTGTAGTGTATGATATTACAAGTTTTGTATATTTCTTACCCCCAACACTTCCCTTGTTTTACTAAGAAACTGATGGTTTGTATTTTCTGTCCCTATAACTCTGGGGCATCAGTACGTTGTGAATGTTTATTTACTATCTAAAATTAGTGTATTAAAATTCAAACATTTAATTATATTTATGTACTATATAGATGGCACTCCATTTTAATGTTGTATTTCTTGGCATTAGTATTTCTGTTTGTTAATATTTGACCTTACTTATAGGCAAAACAAATGACTTTTATAATTTTTGCCCCAAGGCTTGGAGTATGAGGTCTCCTGTGCCTGTGACTTCTTCCTCATCTTCTGGTTCGGTGCTGGTGGAGATAGAGAATCTTCCACAGAATTCTGCAGTAAACCAACACGACAGAAAATGGTTTGTTAACTTCCTACACCAAAATCTTTCTTGCATAATTATATTCTGAACTTTTAAGCTATAATCTTGAAGCACTTTAATTGATTGAAAACAAATTATTCATATTTGTGAACTGAAAAGGAGCAGACGGAGCAGTCAGGGATGGTGAGCATAAGGTTTGTAGATGAGAAGGGAGGACAGTTGTCTGGAGGCAGAAGATAAGACAGCTTTACTTTCATTAATGTGATCTGGAGTGATTGATTCAAGTCTGAAAAAAAAAAAGAAAAATATTCCAGTTTGGGGAACTAGAGAAATAATTCAATGAAAGTAAAGCTATTTATGTAAATGGTAAATTCACAAATATGGATACTTTGTGGCTTGTTGGATTTAATCAGTTGGGTTTGTGCTTTCCTAGAAAGCTCTGTGGCTTGGGGAGGGTTCGTTGGAAATTATTTGGGCCCAGTGGTCCTATGGATGTTTCATCTGTTCAAGCTTTCTGTCTGTTTATTGGATGCACTTGGATGATTCATGGTATTTCTCTCTTTCTCTTGCTCTTAGTTTGTTAATAGCTGGAACTTGATGAGTGTCTGTGGTGATCTCAAGGTTTGGGTCAGCTTTCTGTGCAGCCGGTTCTTCCTTCATGGTGGTGGGTCAGCAGTGGTTGGTGACTGTCTCTGGTCTGTGCTATGCACTCCTTTCACTGGTATTGTTGGCTTAACTAACGGCAGGTTGCTTTGCTGTGATGGTTGGATGTATTTTATTTCAGTCCCAGATAACATGCAGTTAAAATTGAGGAGGATTTTCTCCCTTGTTTTGTCCTTTTGTAGTAAGTATATATATATATATATAGGAATATAATATAGTGTATTTAGGTATGTATGCATATGTACATACCAAAAGGGTGACAGATGAGGCCTACAAATGTCCGGTTTTAGTCTTTAGGACATTGTAAGTTTCCGTTTCTTGCTGAAGATAAGAGGCCAGCAAGCAGCTACGCACCATCTCTTTAATGTGCCACTGAAGTCCATCGTCACACGAAGACAGTAACCAGACTTCAACTGCAAAAGAACTGTCATAATGGACACATGTCTTTCTTTAATACCAAGTGAGAACCTGATTAGTTTATATCCTGTTATGACTCTGTCTTTATTGAATTCCATTTTAATGAGTGCATATTTAAAGCTGTTTAATTTGATTTGTTAGGCACTACCAGTTCCTTTGGTGTAGCCTTTAGAGAGAATATTGAATTTGAGTTTGAAGAGAAATGAACAAACTTGGAGCTGTGTATCCTCTTTCTACACATGGTTGTGCTGACACCTCCTCTGATGGAGTGGAGTAGAGACAACCCTGAACACCTGAGGAGCCTCCGAGTCTGTCAGCAGGGCACCCAGTTCCTGCATGTTCAGGAACTGAACGTGCAGCTGATATGGCTTAGAGCTAGTGACTCTCCAGCCTTCATTACAGTGCAGTCTGCCTCTGTTTCTGCATGCTTGGATTTCAGGTCTGAAACAGTCCTCCTGTAGAAATGGGAACAAAGTTTGGAGACTGATGACTGGGCGGCAGCACAGAATGTGGAACATCCTACTTCTGGCAGATGATTTGGAGCCAATTTAATTTAAACCCATTTCCTGTTGACGTCTTCAGCTTGTTTCCCGATATCTTTAATGAAACCATTAACTAGGTGAATGATTTAATGTCAGTATGAGAATTTGTTAAGCTATTTCATGTCACATAAATTGTTTATTAACAAGAAGCCAGATGACAGTGCTTGAGAGGCTGAGACTAAGTCTATTGCGTCCTGGGATTTGAGTCCAGCCTGAGCAACAAGTAGCCATATCTCAAAACAAAATAAAGCATGCCTGTAGTCTCAGCGCTTGAGCAGAAGGCACAGGTAGACTGTGATCCCAGGCTAGCCCGGGATAGCCTGTGTAGTAAGACCTAGCCCTATCAAAAACACAAAAAAGTAGAACTTAGGAAATCTCGCATCTGTAAACCAGAACATAAGCCGAATCAATTTTCTAAATTTTTAGAGATACTAAATCAAGAGTCATGAATTTTGCTTGTTAGGTCTGATGAGCAAGTTGAATTTCAGTAGAAGGGAATAAAATGATGAAAAATTAAGTTAATATTTTATTGAATTTGAAAAATACTTTTAAAAAAAATCTAGATTTTAGGTGCTTTTTGTATTTGAATAATCTTTTCCCTTGGTAGTTATATGAAGTGTGTGCTGCCCTTGTCCCATCACAAAAGCTTGGTTTTGAGCCATGGTGGGTGTTTATTTCTACTGGAGGACTCTTGGGACTCTGTCCAGATACACATCCATGTCTGTGAATGTTTGCCCTCTAAACCTCCCCCTCCCCCACTCCCACCCCACCCCCGTGCTGCACACTTCCTGCACTCCATCTGCGCCTGTCGCATCTCAGTCTGTGCTCCTGTGAACTCCGATTACAGAAAGTACAATCCTTACCCTTAATTTGGAGCACTGATGCGAACTTGCTTCATAGCTATGAGCAGGGTTTTTTTTTTTTAAGATTTATTTATTATGTATAAAGTGTCCTGCCTGCATACATGCCTGCAGGCCAGAAGAGGGCACCAGATCTCGTTATAGATGGTTGTGAGACATCATGTGGGTCCTGGGAATTGAACTCAGGACCTTTGGAAGAGCAGCCAGTGCTCTTAACCTCTGAGCCATCTCTCTAGCCCAAGCAGGATTTTTTAATACTCCTGAATTTTGTTTCCTGGATTATATTTTTTAAAATCATGTAAGTTTGGAGATCATTTTTATAATTGCCCTTTCCATAAATGTCTCTGTCTTTCAATAGAATCTAGTATTCTAATATTTGCATAAACTCTGCTTAGATTTTTTCTTTATTTCACTAGAATTCCAAACAACATTTCTACCTTGGAATGTCCCAGCAGCAGCAGGGACAGATAGATAACATGTTTTGCCCTCTTTGGCTTTCCTTCATTAATTAATTTCCTTAACTAATTCTAGTTACACGTGTTTTCATATTGGTGCTTTCCGTTACCTGAACCATGTAACTGTGGATTTCTCCCCTGCTCTTCTTGACTGTTAGCACTGCATGGGAACTGCTCACCATAGTGGTGCATGCTGGTCACATTGCCCTTCTCCTTCACACATCCATGTTCTCTGTTCCTGTTGACTAACTGTACTCCCGCTCCTCAACCATCTAGGCTCTCTGCTACCAGTGACTGCTGTCAACGTGGTGGAAACCAGTGGAACACAAGGGCCCTGCCCCCACCCCAGACTGCACACAGAAACTACACTGACTTTGTCCATGAGCACAATGTGAAGAATGCAGGAGCCCATCATGATGCTCACTTTTCTGGCCCTGCAGGCATGACCGAGATATGAGTTGTTACGCCTTTTAGGCCATGGAACTCTGTCATCCGAGTTGATCATGTATTTTGTGGCGTTTATAGAGGTTGATTCCATTAGAAGTATTGGAGAGAACCTATTTCATTCTGAGTCACTAGTTACGCAGTGCTGTGACTGACTTCCTATGTGGAAGGGAAGAGGATCTGAAGAAGCTGTAAGCTGTCACTCACAGTGGCAGGTGTTGCTGTGTTGAAGGGTGTGCATACCACTGTGGCCTGGGAAGGGTTTTCATAACGCTAGCATTTAACACATCCCTCAGTGCATCTCTTAGGATGGTCCTGTTTATGATAAACAGTTGTCATCTTCCACATGGCATCTAGTAGACAGAGTTTAAAGGTACCGTGTCCAGTCATGGTGCTGTAATGATACTGTTTTCACACACTGCTTTCTAAAGTGACCATGCCGTCATTCCAGCTACGTACCTGTGGTTCTAGTAAACATTTACTGTACTTTATTTTTTAATAAACATTTGTTACCACAGGACTAGAAATTGCACTAACAGTATGATTCATGTAGAGAGATAAGACTGAATGGTTACCTTATTAGCAGATGGATATACCAAATGCAAAATGAAAGCTTTCTTTGCTCATTCCTTCTTTCTTTCACATTGAAAATCCTTGACAGATCACTCAGGTTTGTCACACCTTCATAATCTGGCCTTATCCAGCCTTTAAAATAAAGTTCTGAAGTGAAAATGGCACCATTTTGAAATGGGTTGCATATATTTCACACTTTTAGTCCTTTTTGAACTTTGCCAGATAGTTAATTTAAGCTTTTTTATTTAATTCATTGGAGGCAAATTAGCTGGTAAAGTACATTTCGGGTGATTGAGACACTACTAAGAAGAAGCAATATTTCCTCTCACAATTATTTTAAACTTTAGAAAACTTTCTGAGCTTTAAGAAGAAATTTGAAGGTTTATATTAAGAACTGTTGATGCTTTGAAATAAGCTTTTTTATAAACAGCGTATTGTTTAACTGGTCCTGTGGAGCTCAGAGGGTGGCTTCATCTTGCAGGTTCTCTCTGCTGGGCATGAAGATGACTTCAGAGGGCTTTGATAGTCGGCTCCTGATGCAGATAGAATGGGGCTTGTTGGTAGGAAACAGATGTGTAACCCAAAACAATTTAGAGCATGGAATTCGTAGGCAAGTCTTGATCTGCTTTATCATCGTATAAGGGGATCATTGCCTAAATTTACTATAGATAGATACAGGATGGGTGTCCAAAATATTAACATATCCTGAATAGAGCAGATGCATATCTTACCTACCCTAACCTTTAAGACAATCACCATCTAGTGTGCTTTTAAAAGGCACTAATGTATGATCCTCTGAGGTTTATTTTGTTTTGTTTTGTCTTTGTTTGTTTGGTTTTGCTTAGATTATAGTTACTAAATATTCTCTATGGTGCTTTTTTTTTCCTTTTTAGTTTTAAGACTTGTTTATTCTTGTTTATTTTGTATGAATGGATGTTTTACCTGCTTGCATATCTGTGTATCTGTATACCACATTAGTGTGGTGCCTTTGGAGGCCTGATGAGGTATTGGATCCCCTGGAACAGGAGTTGTGGATACTTGTTAGCTGACATGTGGGTGCAGGAAATTGAACCTGTGTCCTCTGGAAGAGCAACCAGTGCTTTTATTTTTTTCTTTTTTGGAAACAGGGTTTCTCTGTGTAGCCCTGTCTGTCCTGGAACTCACTCTATAGACCAGGCTGGCCGCGAACTCAGAGATCCACCTACCTGTGCCTCCCAAGTGCTCAGATTAAAGGCGTGCGCCACCACCACCCGGCTGTAACAAGTGCTCTTAATGCCAAAACCATCACTCTAGCCTTTTTTTTCTTGAAAGTACTTAGATCATAACATTCTAAGCCCAGAAGCTCTGCTTTATGCTATGAAAAGACTTAGTAGATATGAATGTAATGAAAGGCATTAGGATTTCCGTAATACAATTGAGTCACAATGAGTAAAAGGCTTGCCCTTTTTTTTACGAAGCCTCATGGCTCAGTATCACATAACTCAAATCCTGAAGTCTTAGGTCTGACACTGATACAATGAGCGCCTCCTGTATATCCTAGCAAATTGACTTTTAGAAGTCTGAAATGCTGTAACCAAAGAGTCATATTTCAGTTTATATTGGAGGCAGTCATCTTTATTCTTAGAATTTGAGATAGCCAATAGTGTTTGATCTGAATGGTGCAGAATCTCGTCATGGGTTTTCTTTCTTTGAAACTTAGTTATGAAATAATTTATTATTAAACTTCTAATGGGGAAAAAAAGTTATACAATAAAAGACAGAGGGCAGTAGAATCATGTCTCCCAAGTGTCCTATGTGCTTTAGGCTCTCATATGGAGCATCCCTAGTCTAAATCTTAAGTCTCCAGATAACTGATATGCTAACAGTTTCTCACCTGTTACAGGTTGCACTTTAGAGGCCTCAGCAAGCAGACCAAGAGTATTACATCTATTTGACTGTCAGGCCATGTATAGGAAAACATAGATGACTCAGGTGCCATCCCATAAGTACTTTATTGCGTGCGCGCGTGCGCGCGCGCGCGCATGTGCACAAATATTTGAAAATCTAAACTGAAATGGAAAACATTTCTAGTTCCAAGAATTTTGGATAGGGGATATCCAGCCTGTATTATAAATTTTTGCTCTTGTGACTGGTAGTCTCAAGATGGCAATACATGTTTCTGTAGCAGTGAGGGATTTACAAGTAGTTCAGCCTAAATAAATAAATGTCTGTGATATATTTCTGCTCTTATGGTACCATTTGTTCAGTGATCAAAGTCCTAGGCTTGAAGGTAGAGAGTGAGATAATGCAGAAGGTAAAAGCACTCATCATTAAGCCTGATGACCGGAGTTTCACCCTGGAACCCATATGTTAGAAGGAGAGAAGGAGCTACCCTAGTTGCTTTCTGTCAACTGTGTGTGTACACATGCAAATAAAAGTGATCTTTTTAAAAAATCAGTGTTTCGCCGGGCGGTGGTGGCGCACGCCTTTAATCCCAGCACTCGGGAGGCAGAGGCAGGCGGATCTCTGTGAGTTCGAGGCCAGCCTGGGCTACCAAGTGAGTCCCAGGAAAGGCGCAAAGCTACACAGAGAAACCCTGTCTCGAAAAATCAAAAAAAAAAAAAAAAAAAATCAGTGTTTGAAGCTAACCTGCACCTATACTTCCAGCTGTTTAGAAGGCTGGAATAGATGGCTCTTTCATGCCTGGGCATTTGAAACCAACCTGAGCAACATAGTGAAACCCCTGTCTCAATGAAACATAATAAATAAGTAATCTAGACTAGAGAAATCATTCTTCCAGAAGCACCGTGCTGTGGCATGTCCTTTTGATCAAAGGGAATCGTCAGCACAGAACTCCATGTTCACGTACTGAGTAGTGTTTGGCTAGTTCTGGTGAATATAACTGCAACATTTGAGTTATATTGGTTGTCTTCTGTTGGGTTTTTATAGATGGGATGGTTGTGACAGAAAAGCTTCATAAATGAGCTGGTGATCATTCTTTTATAGTAAAAACATTCTGCCCGGCATGGTAATTCATGCATGAAGAGGGTGAGGCAGGAGGATTGCCACAAGTATTAGACCCTCAAAAAACAAAATTCATAGGTTTTTACCTATCTATAAGTACGATCTCATTTTTTTCTGATCTTGAAATGCTAATCATTTGTACATTTTAAATGAAGTTACAGAAGTATTTTATCTGTCTCTTTTTGTTTTTTTAATTTGAAGATTATAAAAAATTTATTTATTGTGGAAGAAATTCAAGAACAACCAGTTAAATTCTTATCTGCATGCTACTCATTGCAGCCAGGAAGCAGTAAATGCTTACATCATGAAGAAGGCCACGAGAAAGAACGCACTGAGAGGGAGGGCTCTCGGGTCTCCTGTGGTCAGACACCAGGGCTGTAGACATTGAGGATAAACTAATGCACCTGTTCTTTAGAGCAGCTAACATACAAACATTTTAATATTGTATCAGCTTACTTCAAATAGTGACTGAGAGTGTTAGCACACGCCTGTAATCCCAGTCCTTAGTCAAGAGCAAGAGTGCAAGGCCAGTGCAGTTACATAGCAAATTCCAGGCCAGACAGTAAACAAAAGTAAAAACATTTTTTTTGCAAGGAAGTGACCTACAGACATGCACCCCACGTGCACACGTACACAAGTGTTAGACCAGCCACAAAATGTTAAACTCTTGAGTGGAGCTTGTGAGTTGTTAACATTACCTGGGACGTAAATGTTGCTATGTAAATATATCAGGATATAGAAACATAACATATATAGAACTGTATGACGTAAAAATATACTAGTGAAGGAGAGTGAGATAGCTTATTTTTTAGGCTAATACAGTTTATTGCAGCCCCCTCCCACCCCCACTCCCCGTGCTAGGGATTGAACCCAGGGCCTTGCACATGGTAAGTACGCTATCACTGAGCCACATCCCCAGCTTGTTTATTTCTCTGCTTTAGTACATAGACATTTACTTGACATTTGATTGATGTGGTAATGATTTTGATTTGTTAACAGTGCTAGGTGACTTTTGTATTTTCACTATGACACAATTTTATCTTTCCATTTTGCCAAATTAGTATCTGTGGGAGGTTAGGAGAGTCCTGAGTCTTGACTTGAAGGCCAAAGAAGGGTACCTACTGTGGAGGAACCTGGCTTCCCGGGCTCATGACTCATCCTCAGCTTGGCATCACTCCAGCCCCCTTCGTATTCCTAGACATGAACCAAAGAGGTTGGGAACTGGTGGTTCTGTTGATCCAGCCCTGACAGGGAGGCAGTGGACAGGCTCAAACGGGCATGCTCGGGCCTTTCCCTCAGCCAGCCCTTCTTCCCTAACCTAGATTTCCAGTGCCCTTAATGGTAAGTTTGGTGACATTGGGTTTGAAAATAATACCACATTGCATAAATTTATTTTATTCTTGGTAATATGGGCTTGCAAAAATAAAACATTGGTGCCAGTACCACTTGGTGTTTCTCTTACGTTTTAGTTTTATTTTTGCTGTTGCTGTGTGTCCATTCCATGGTGCATGTGAAGGTCAGAGAACAACTCTGGACTCATTTCCTCCTACTTTTATGTGGTTTCTAGAATTGAACTCAGCTTACCAGGCTTGCAAGGCAAGTTCTTTTACCGGCTGAGCTGTCTTGCCAATCTTTTTTATATTTTAATATAAATTATACCACAGCATTAGTTATGTCTTCTGCCAGAATTGTTATGAACACTCACATGTAAAATACTTTGACGTAAAGGCTTCACTTTGAAACATTAATCTTGGTGGTATAGAAATTATGATATCATGGCCAGAAAGATAGGCAGGTTAAAGGTTCTTAAGCCTCGTGACCTGAGTTTGATCCCTGGGACTAACGCTCACAGGTTGTCTTCTGATCTCCACTTGGTGGCATGGAACACACACGTGTACACAAATTAATTTCAAAAAATAAAAATAGACGAGCACATGAAGCACATCACTTTTCATGTAAAATATGTTAAACATCATTTTTCACTAATTCCTGTCTGTTGCTAATTAGTACTTGTACTTTAAGCAGTAGAATGTGTTTCAAGATTGATTGATGAAAGCAGTCTGTGACCTTATTACTAGGAGTGTAGAACTCATTCTTGTTCTCGGGATTTTTTTTTAACTAACTGATTACCTAAGGTTGTGTTCCCAAGAAGCAGCTAGCTGTGGCCTCAGTTGGAAGTGGCCGAGCATGAGTGAGCTTTTTACAGTGTGTTCCTGACAGCTGGCCAGCACTGTGTTTATAGTGGCAGGAAAAAGATAACCTAACCTGGAGAGTAACATTGTAGCTAGAGTTTTCCTGCCTTGCCCACAGTCAGGACAAATCTCTGTCACCTGCCAGTCCCACAGCCGCTCAGACCCAACCAAGTAAACACAGAGACTTATATTGCTTACAAACTGTATGGCCGTGGCAGGCTTCTTGCTAACTGTTCTTATAGCTTAAATTAATCTATTCCCATAAATCTATACCTTGCCACGTGGCTCGTGGCTTACAGGTACTTTACATCTTCCTTGTCCTGGCGGCAGCTCCAGGCAGTGACTCCTGCCTTCCTGTTCTTTTATTTCTCCTCTCTGTTAGTCCCGCCTATACTTCCTGCCTAGCCACGGGCCAATCAGTGTTTTATTTATTGACCAATCAGAGCAACTTGACATACAGACCATCCCCCAGCACAGCCAAGTGCAGACCATCTCAGACACCTGCATTCAGGCCCGTGGTCCTAATCATCCTCTGTGCGGACCTGCTGGGTAAAGCCACGAGGAACCCAAGAACGGGCTCCCACAGGACATACAGAACATCCCACAGCATAACATCCTCCAAGGATTGGGACTGAAGACTTCTTGAGTGTTGTAATAAACTTTCACCTCCTCTTCAAAAAATAGGTTCAACAGTAATAATTCTATTTGTTGCTGTTATTGGGCAAAAAAGTTTGGTTTTGGAGCCGGGTGGTGGTGGCCCATGCCTTTAATCCCAGCACTTGGGAGGCAGAAGCAGGCGGATCTCTGTAAGTTCGAGGCCAGTCTGGTCTACAGAGTGAGCTCCAGGACAGGCTCCAAAACTACACAGAGAAACCCTGTCTGGGTCGGGGGGGGGGGGGGGGGGGAGTTGTTTTTGTTTTGGCTCACTTTAATGAAGAATATGTAAATACATTAGTTTATGGCTAGGAATTGCAACAAATTGCATAGTCTTTAAGAAATATCTTGCTACAGGAGCTAATCATTGTTTATAAAATCTGGGTTAGTTGGAAGGTGATTGCTAGCTCGCCTCATCTGTGGAGCTAATGCGGTTGCACTAAGAGGGATTATGCAAAGCCCCTCAGAGTGTATGTAATGTGTCATTCAAAAATGGACCTGTTCACATAGCATAGGTTTACTTCTAGTCCAGCCATTGAGCTTTGGGGCATCATATTTAATTGTAGACTCTAGAGTTTAAAGAAACATGTTTAATAAATTACATTAATTCTTCCTTGGGATACCATTAGCAAAACACTGGGGGGAGTCTTTGGAAAGACCTGAGAAGATTTAGATAATTATGTGTATCCAGTTTATCAGTCATACTGATGCAGTTAACAGTTGGAATTATGGTTGATGCATGGCCTTAAGATCTAGAGTTCCAGGTTATCTTCTGCTACATGGTGAGTTAGTTCAAGGCTAGTCTGAGCTACATGAGACCGTGCCTCAAAAATAAACAAAAGTATTTGAGTGAATTGGAAAAGTGACTGTTGACCCAGAAAAAATTAATTGATTGACTAATTTTAAGTTTTTAAGTGAAAAAATATTTAGAAGTTATAATCTTTTTTTTAGTCCTGTCCCTGCTGGAGCACAATGTAGAGCAGTGGTTCACAACCTGTGGGTCATAACTCCTTTGGGGGGGGGGGGGCGTCAAACCTTTTCACAGGGCTCACTATCAGATAGCCTGCATATCAGATATTTACATTATGATTCGTAACAGTAGCAAAATTACAGTTTTGAAGTAGCAGTAAAATAAATTTCTGCTTGGGGGAGTCACCACAACATGAGGAACTGTATTAAAGGGTTGCAGCACTAGAAAGGCTGAGAACCACTGATGTAGAGCAAGCTGGCCTTGAACTCAGAGATCCACCTGCCTCTACCTCCTAAGTGCTGGGATTAAAGACGTGCACCACCATGCCAAGTTCTTGATACCTTTTAAAAAATATTCTTGCCAGGCGGTCTACAGAGTGAGTTCCAGGACAGGCTCCAAAGCTACACAGAGAAACCCTGTCTCCAAAAAATAGAAACAAATAAAAAATTCTTGCCTGCAAGTTTGGGAATACATTCCATGACACACATGTGGGAAGTTAGAGGACAGCTTTTGGGAGTTGGTTCTCTCCTTATTCCTTCATATGGCTTCCAGGGGTGAAACACAGGTCATCAGGCTTGCAAGGCAAGTGATTTCCCTGTTGAGCTGTCTCTGTCCTTATTTAAATGTCAATCAAGATACATCTTTGATTCTCCCATCTTTATGCATACTCTTTTTTTTTTTTTTTTTTTTTTTTTTTTTGTATGTCCTAAAATTTCTTGGCCTTCGTCTGTTCACCTCTGGTTAAATCCAGCTGTGCCTCTGGATGGTGAATGTGAAATGCACAGGGCATTGTGAATGAAGTTACTGTAAGTGTGGCCACAGAGTTCACTGTTGCCTGCTAGCCCAGTCACATTTCCTAAAGTGGTTCTTCGCTGCTGGGGCAGTATCACCCTCAGTCTGTGATAGCCTCCCCTTTAACTGAAGGGGTGCTACTCTTCCTTACTGTTGTACTGAGAAACTAAGCAGTCGGATCTTCTGTGCACTCACACTCTCTTATCCGTGGGTGTTGGATAACCCCAAATGCCTGTTGGAGCATCTCTCCTTTGCTTTTCCTGTCAGTATCCCATGAATCTTCCCTACTGTGTGCTAACCATTCAACCTTCTCTTCTGTGTTATCAGTTTTTTCTCAACTGCCATATTCTCATCAGCAAAAAAATACCCTGTTAGGTCATTTAAAAAGAAACTTCCCTTGACTCTTGTCTATTGCCTCATTTCTTTGTTCCACTAATAAGGAAAATTCTTTGCCTCTAGAGGATTGTCTGTGCTCGGTACATTCTCTTGTCTTTTAAGCCCAGTCAGACTTTGTCTCTGACACAGAAGGTTGCATACTGCACAAGAGTACAACACTGAAGAGGAAATTCACATATTTTTGACCGTGGCCTTCCAGTAGACAGTGCTGTCTTGATCACTGTAGTCTACGTTTTGTAAGAGATAGGACTCTGTCTTTAGGAAGTGCATATTAATGCCACCTCTGCCAAATCGCTTTGGCTGGCTCACAGGTGACCTCCATATTTCTCCAGCCACAGTCAGTTTACAGTGAATGCTTAGCATTCATGCCGATTGCTGTCTTCCCGAATAGTTTTAGTTTGTCTCTGTTGTCCCCTGACCTCCCGGATAGTTTTAGTTGTCTTTGCTAGGCCTCCTCTGCCTAACCCTGTAAACTGTTTTAGGACTTTTCTTGGCTCAGTTCACTGTGGGTAATTTCATCCAGTGTTAGGATAGTAAAGGCCATCTGTGGCCTAAGAAGAGGATGGTCTACTGGGTAAAGTGCTGCTGGCCAGACAAGAGGGCCTGAGTATGGATCCCCACAGCCACATACAATCAGAGCCCAGTGTCTCAAACCCCAATGCTAGAGAAGTGAAGACAGACAGGAGGATCTCAGATAACCTAGCCAAAAGGTAAGCTCTGGGTTAGTGAGATCCTGTCTCAGAGACTATAAAGTGAACAGTGACTGAGGAAAATACCTGATGTTGACCTCTGGCCTCTACATTTAAAAAGTCTTTGGAAATAATGTTAGACTTACTG
The DNA here is from genome assembly GCF_049852395.1 of Peromyscus maniculatus bairdii. Lineage (NCBI taxonomy): Eukaryota > Metazoa > Chordata > Mammalia > Rodentia > Cricetidae > Peromyscus > Peromyscus maniculatus. The sequence continues at coordinate 29,427,570 of NC_134862.1, read as the reverse complement.
AGCAGTTGCAAGGATCTTGCTGAGGGCTCCCACAGCCCTCATTTTTGTTTTTCCTAATTGGGTTGGAGAAATCAGTTGGTATTGTTTGCCTTGCAAGCATGAAGGCATGAGATCAGTTCCAAGAAGCCATGCTTTTGCTGATGAGCAACCACAGCTCCTGTGAGTTCATGAGTTCAGCAGCTGTGTGGTGTCTAGAAAACAGCATTACATCACTGTTCTCCATCCTCTGGGTCTACTTTCTCTCTGCCTGCTGTTAGACAGTGTTGCCTGAGCCTTGGGTGGGATGGGGGATTTATATAGATGTTCTGCTTAGGGCCATACACTCAACGGTCACTTAATCTTATTACTTCAATCAATTATGAATCTTTGTTTTAACCACCACCCACTACAAAAATAAGCTGTGCTGACCAAGGTTGAAAGCCACACTAATCTATGGATATAATTAAACGCAAATATTTAGAAGGCAATTTGGCAATATGCCCATTTAACAAACTAATGGTAAGTAGGTTCTCCTCCGGGTCTGTGATACATCAGCTATGGGCTTCTGACTGTGTTTACAGTAGCGGTCATGGAATTCTTCGGTGGAGCAGCCCTCGAATTGAATCCAAAAGAGGTTGGTTACCCCCAAACACTCATACTACTGTAGCACTAGTGGGCATACCTTATGTATAGGGTCAGTATTTTAGCATGCAGGGTCTGCCACTGGGTAAAACTAGCACCTCTGGACTATGCAAGCTAGCCAGCAGAAACACAAAGATCCCAGGTCAGTGCCAGATTGAGTTCTTAAAACCCTGCAACCTGAGTGGGTGGTATCTTGAGTGTGTGGTGTGTTCAGCAATGGGCTCTTACCTTCTAGTTCTGCTGAATAACTGTCTTAGTTAGGGTTTCTTTTTTTTTTTAAGATTTATTTATTATGTATACAGAAGAGGGTGCCAGACCTCATCACAGATGGTTGTGAGCCACTATGTGGTTGCTGGGAATTGAACTCAGGACCTCTGGAAGAGCAGTCAGTGCTCCTATCCGGCCTACAATCTTTCTTTCTTTCTTTCTTTCTTTCTTTCTTTCTTTCTTTCTTTCTTTCTTTCTTTCTTTCTTTCTTTCTTTCTTTCTTTCTTTCTTTCTTTTCTCTCTCTCTCTCTCTCTCTCTCTCTCTCTCTCTCTCTCTCTCTCTCTCTTTCTTTTTGTTTTCAGAGCTGAGGATCGAACCCAGGGCCTTGCACTTCCTAGGCAAGCGTTCTACCACTGAGCTAAATCCCCAACCCCCCACAGCAACTCTTATAAAGCAAAACATATAACTGGGGCTGGCTTACAGTTTCAGAGGTTTAGTCCATTATCGTCATGGCCAGAAGCATGGCAGCATGCAGACAGACATGGTGCTGGAGAAGGAACTGAGGGTCCTATGTCTTGATCTACAGGTAGCAGGAAGTGAACTGTGACACTGGGCTTAGCTTGGGCATAGAAGACCTCAAAGCCCACCCCTACTGTGTCATACATCCTCCAACAAGGCCATACCTCCTAGTAGTACCACTCCCTTTGGGGTCATTTTCTTTCAAACCACCACACCCCACTCCCTGGCCCCCAAAGGCTTGTTGCTATATCATAATACAAAAATGCGTTCAGTCCAACTTCAAAAGTCTTTAACTTGTTCCAAAGTTCAAAGTTTCTTCTGAGACTCATGGCAATTTCTTAACTGTAATCCCTCTATAAAGTCAAAATCAAAAAGCAGACCACATACTTCCAATATACAAATGGGACAGGATATACATTATTATTCCAAAACAAAGGAAAGGGAAAATAGTGAGGACCAAAGCAAGACCAAAAACCAGCTGGGCAAACTCCAAATTGAATCTCCATGTCTGATATCAAAAATGCCTTTAGATCTCCAACTCCATTCAGCTTTGTTGACTGAAAGACACTTTCTCTTGGGCTGGTTCCACTTCCTGTTAGTAGCTCTCCTCAGCAGGTATCCCATAGCTCTGACATCTCCAACATCTTGGGGTTTCTAAGGCAATCCAGGCTTCAACTTCACAGCTCCACATAATGACTTTGCATAACACCCCTGACATCGCCTCGGTGGCTTTCCTTAGCCTTAGAGGGAGATTCTATATCCCCTTTCTTCTATCCTTGACTCTACAGCCAGAACCACATGCCTGAAGCTGCCAAGTTCTGCTGCTTGCTGGGGCTGGAACATGGCCTCCTTGTACAATTACATCTTCACCAGCTTTCTGTTGCCCATGGTTTCCTTCACTGCCTAAGCTTGGTTGTCCTGAAACAATCTGTAAACCAGGCTGGCCTCAAACTCAAGAGGTCCACCTCCCTCTGCTTCTGGATTGCTGGGATTAAAGGCATGCACCACCACACCTGGCTCCCAGCTCTTTAATTCCTTTTCACAAGTTAGAAACTTAGCTGGATGAGATCTTGCTCTGAGGTCACCACTCCCTTTATTCCATTTCTTAATCTGTTTATCACCTTGAACACAGGACTTCTTTCCATTCCAGTTCTGGGTGTTCTTTTCTTCTCAAATTGTACATTTTGTATTTTTCCTTGCTCAGATTGCTTCTCATCATTATAAAATTTCATTAGCATTAACATTAGAAACCACACAAAAGAGTCTATACTAGACTGTTTTTGAGATTTCCTCTGCCAACAGAATTAATCCAAAACTCATCACTTTAGTCTCAGGCAGACTCTTCAGAGAAGGGCAAAAAGTATCCGCATTCTTTCCTAAAATATCAAGAACACTCTCTGAGCAACATACTAAAATTCTCTGAAACCTTGAGTCAGGACCCCACAGTTCATCAGCTCATACTCAGAACCACTGTCTTCCATGCTCCTACTGGAATGGCCCATTAAGCAGCACTTAAAACATTCAGTTGCTTTTCTAATCCACACTCCTAATGTCCATATTCCTTCAAACAAAAGTATGGGCCAGCCTATCACAGCAATGCCCCAATCCCTGGTACCAACTTCTGTCTTAATTAGGTTTCTATTGCAGTGAAGAGACACCATGACCATGGCAACTCTTATAAAGAGAAACATTGAATTGGCATGGCTTACAGTTTCAGAGGTCTAGTCCATTATCATCATGGTGCAACATAGTAGCATGCAGATAGCCATGGTGCTGGAGAAGGAGCTGAGCATTCTACAGCTTGATCTGCAGGTAACCGGAAGTGAACTGTGACACTGGGTGGCTTGAGCATAGGAGACCTCCAGCCTGCCCCCACAGTGACACACATCCTCGAACAAGGCAACGCCTGATTGTAGTGCCACTCCCTTTGGGAGCCGTTTTCTTTCAGACCACTACAATGACCAAGAGCAATAGCAAAAGTCTGCATTGTTTGGGGGTCTCTGGCACCTCCCTGAGTAATAACTCCATAGGAGGATATCCCACACCAAGCACCGAGACTTCTATTTAATAACCCCTGTCGTCTTCAAGTTTCTCTGCCATAGTCCTAAAATGACTGTGTGTACCCTGAATCTGGACATTCTCCAGTCGCTTCACCCTTTTTCTCCCCTCACTTCATCTTATATAGTATGATTATAGATCTACTATCTGCGTTCAGTAGATTGACAGTTCCCTTAAAGGAAAATATTTGCTCATCATGAGAATATAAACTTTGTACATATTATTTGAATCAATGAATGCCATGTGAAATATACTCAAACTTTTGTTCTTTATTTCAAGGAATTGACGGGCTGGGAACAGGCAGCTTTCCAAATGCCTGATACAAACATGCCATTAGGAAAACAAAGCCTTAGGAAAAAAAGAGCTTGAAGTTAAGAAAGCTCTGAAGTCAACCCAGACGGAGGTCTATAGCAAGAGAAATAAATTCTTACAACTTTGTTTCTCTAGCATAAGGAATTTTAAAGTAGCAAAATACAAGGTGTATATAATTGAGGAATGAGAATCATAGTTGAGTGATGATGCTTCTGGGCCTGGCATTGTTCTAGAGGTACAGCATACATATTTACTTCAAAACATTCGGTTCTGAGAGTGTTCTAAGATACTTTGGTTGGTAAAGAAATTAAAGTGCAGAATACATGTGTCATCCATCCAAAGACAGCTTAGAGAGTTGAATTTGGGTAGTCTGAGAGACCAGACAGTTTGTGTACGAGCCAGCCTGGGTGGGGCCTGAGTGAAACGGAGAAAGAACTGGAGTAGAAGTGCTGCTCTAGAACGTTGGCTGTAGAAAGACTGCGTGATAAAATAGATGCATCCATGTTGCATGTGGCAAGTTACAAACAAGTGCAAGATGGAGGAGAGAGCCCCGTCATAAACGCGCCGGCACACCAGCCTGGCAGCCTGAGTTCTGGTCCTAGAACCCTCCCAAAAAGCCACAAACGCTGGCATTGATTTGTAATCTGAGCACTTCCACTATGAGATGGGAGGTGGAGACAGGAGAATCCCAGCACAGCAGCAGGAACAAGGGATTCTCTCGCCCTGTCTCTCCCCTTTCCCCCTCCTTCCTCATGCTAAAACACACACACACACACACACACACACACACACACACACACACACACACACACACACACAACCACTGAGAAGCCAAGCTTGGTGGTGTATTCCTGTCATCCCTGTACTTGGGAGGATGAGGCAGGAAGCAGCAGTTAAGTATCTGAGATATGGTCCCAGCTTTTAAAAAATTTAACCAAGCCATGTATATTTGTATACATAAAATGTCCCCACCCTGGAACTTGCCCAGTGGACTAGGCTACACAGCCAGGGAGCCACTGGATTTGTCAGTTCCTGAAGATGGTAAATGTTACCATTTAATTTGGTCATCTACACCCTATATACCAATAACCAAGAGAATAGAAGACACATTTATACATAAAAAGCCTATTAATGAACTGTCATAGTAGCCTTAGAAGTCCTAGCCAGGAGTGATGTCTCGGGCCATAGTCCCAGAACTTTTTTCTTCCCCAGCACTAAGCTTTTAATGTACTATTTCCAGTAATTCTGAAACGAGCCTTTGAGATCTCATCAGGGTATTTCTTATGCCTATGTAGTATTTCCATTTAATTACCTATCAAAATTAGTAACTCATAACTGAGTCTTGTGGCTTGGGCTTGTAATCTGATCTATTTGGGAGGCTTAGACAGGAGGATTGCAAGTTCATGGCCTGCTGAGCAAAATCCTGTCTCAAAAAGTAAAATGAGTACTGGGATTATAGCCTAACGGTAGAGTACTTTCCCTAGCATGCGTAAGGCTCGAGGTTCAGTCCTCAGGAATCGGGGAATTCAGTGGCTTCTTGTTACGTACATTTTTTGTATGTGTACTATCCTAGATTCTAAAATTAGAACAGTGACCTGACAGTTGCTACCATAATGGCACATTCTCGCAGAAGACAGCTAATGGACCAGTAGACAGATAGGCAGTGATTTTTTTTGTTTGTTTTTTTTTTGTTTTTTTTTTTGTTTTTGTTTTTTGTTTTTTTTTTTTTTTTTGGTTTTTCGAGACAGGGTTTCTCTGTGTAGCTTTGTGCCTTTCCTGGAACTCACTTGGTAGCCCAGGCTGGCCTCGAACTCACAGAGATCCGCCTGGCTCTGCCTCCCAAGTGCTGGGATTAAAGGTGTGCGCCACCACCGCCCGGCGATAGGCAGTGATTTTAAGTTGGAGCTTTGCAGACAAGGTAATGTCTGTGAGTGACTGCAGGGTGAGAGGTGGAACTGGAAGAGACAGTTTAGTTGAGATGAGGAGTGAGCCACAGAAAAGAGTATTGCAGGCAAAGTAACAGTTAGTTCAGAGGCCTCAGAGATTGAGAGGAAAGTGAAGGACAGGATGAAAACTGGTGGGAAGTGCTTACTCAAAGAGGACAATGGTGTAGAAGAGTTCTGAAGGAGCTAATGCAGGGGAGAGTCTGCTTCAGGGGAGCTTGTAGTCAATTCCCTCCCTGAATTCGTTGACAGTATTTGCAGATCTTATGAGCTTTAACCTGTAGATTCTTCAGTGGGTATGTTTAGGAGAAAACACAGTATCTTGTTCATATCTATGAGGCAGTTCCTGCATAGATTCAGAAAATGAAGGAGCTAGAGAGGGCTCAGCGGTTAAGAGTGAGTACCAGTCTTGCAGAGGATGTGAGCTTGATCTAAGCACCCAGATCAGGTGAGTCACAATTGCCTGTATCTGGTCCCAGGGAATCCAACACTTCTAGCCTCAGAGGGCACCTACACTTACATGCACATATCTGTTCGCAGATGTACATACACATAATTTTAAGTAAATTCAAAACAGTATAATAAAAGGAAACTACTGTTATATAATAGTCACTTCCACATTCTGATTTCTTGTTTTTCCCAATGCTTTTATTTGTATCAATATCTTTGATCTATGCCAGATTATATTTAGAAGTTTATTGTGTTTCTTGGGTCTATTAATCTATTAAAGGTTCTAGTAATCTATTAAAGGTTCCGTAACCATGCCTTTTTTAACACTTGTGTTCTGAAATAGTATGTTTGTTTCACAGAACAGTTTAGATTAACCTGATTGTTTCTTCATTGTTCAATCCAGGTTATACATTATTGATAAGAACTATATGTTTATAATTCTTCAGACCAGAGAACACGATGTCAGTTTTGTCTCATTACTGGTGTTTGATTACTTGATTATAATAGTTAAAAGTAATATATATCAAGTTTTTTTTTAAAAATACATTTGGCATTCTTTTTTAAGATTCTATGTGTATGAGTGTGCATGTATGTGCACCACGTGCATGCCTGGTGCCTGAAGAATCAGAAGAGTGTCAGAGCCCCTAGAACTGGAGTTACTGATGGTCATGAGCCACCATGGGCATGCTGGGAATTGAACCCAGATCCTCTGCAAGAGCAACAAGTGTTCTAACCACTGAGCCATCTCCCCAGCTTGTATCTATCAAGTTTTATGTCCTCAAGTTACCTGTGTTTGTAATAAATTTGCCATGTGCATTGTATTCTCTCTCCCTAAAAATATAACCTAGGGCCAGCCAGATCATGCAGTAAGGGCACATGCTGCCAAGCCCGACAGCCTGAGTTCAGTCCCCAGGATCCAAGTGGGGGAAGGAGGGAACTGACTACCACACAAGTTCTTCTCTGACCTCCACACCTGCTCCGTGGCACTCACAATAAATCAATTAAAGATTAATTTTAAAAGATAAAAAATTTTAATATAACCTAATGGTAAAAATAAGGTATCATTTGTGATGGTGACAAAATCGTGATTGACTAAGTATCATTCTAAACTGGTAAGTTGATATTCTACAGTAAGAACTTTTACAACTTTCGCATGACTTCATGGACTCCTTTATTCAACCTATTGGTTGGTCCCAGCAGTTACCATGGCAGACTGTTCCAGGTTTAGCTTGGGGGAACCCGGTCAGACTGCACCTGTGCCACACTTAACCTGTCCCCTAGATTTTTTTAGTGCTTTCTTACCAGAGCTTCTGCACTTAGCTGTGACATCAGCCATTCTCTAAGACACCACGGTCTGGCCAGTAGGTCTGTCTGTCATTACTGCTGTGGACAGCACTGCGTCTGCACTCAGTCAGCAGGCCACAAACTC